>NC_092184.1:14348107-14563107 GCF_043641665.1 Enoplosus armatus | reverse complement strand
TTAGATGTAACTGTAGAGGACTTTCCATCCGAATATTCAGGCACACTGGCATGAGTAGTACAGTATCTTATAATGTGAGTCCAGTCTTTGAACTATTAAAGAAAAGATTGCTCATGCAAACTATACATTTGTAAAATTTCCATAATTTCCTTAGCACTTTTTAAAATCCTTAACATACAACTTAGACATAAAATGACATATTATGAAATAACAATCACATAAGTAATTCAATGTGGGGTTTTGTTTTCTATTTTATCAATCAGCCTACCTGGTAATTGTAGCTAGTTCTGCCAAGGTAGGTGCATTGCCAACTGTGAAGATTTTTACTCAGAAAGTAGATTCTGTAATCACGAAAGCACAACAAAAGCTACCTCCACTGTCTGACAGCAGGAGACATCCAGAGGTCATTATGTCAACAACCTGGCAGTCACTAATCCGGCTCTAAGGTTGTCTGTCTACCTACAGTGACGGTGCTACCTGATGTATCATCATTGTCAGTTGTTTCCAACATTTGGCTCGACTAAAACTATAACTTGAATTGCATCATCAAGTTCACTTTTGTCCTGAACCACTCTGTCCATATTTCAGTGCACCACTTCACTGTCACTGTAAGTAGACTGCAAGAGTTTGTCACAATTAATATGAGCAGCTGGGGTGTTATTAACAAATTCTATGTTAATAAACTATTTCAAATGAAATATTTGTATATTTTAGAACAGAACAGAACGTTTTAGAACAGGAAGGCAGTCTTGCTCCTACAAAATATTTATGAATATATATATTATGATAATTAATAAAATAATAGATAGATTATAAGTGTTTCTTGCTATTAATGATGCCGTAAGACAATGAAAGTTAGGATCGCTGACATGGCTTTTAAATTACAGTATTGTGTATATATGTGTGTGTGTGTGTGTGTGTGTGTATGTAACTGCTTATGTGTGTCTAGATGTATATGTGTGCTGGCATGCATGTTTACATATGTCATCAACATTTTGGAGTAACAAAGTAATGCACATATCAGTAGATGTGCCAGCAAGTGTGAGTATTTCAGTGTGTACTGTATGTTACAGTGTGTGTGTGTGTGTGTGCCCCATTCCCCCTTTCTCTCCTCTCCTCCAGCTTTCCTCAGTGTGATGTTTTCCTTTGGCTCTAATGAGTTCTAAGTGGCCAATACTTTCTTCTGCAGGAAACTCGTGTCAAACTAATTAACTTTTAATGAGAGGAAACCCACTGATTAGAGTGTTTTTCTTGGCAAACGAGCCTATTAATTCTGTTGGTTTGAGCAGCAGGGCCGAGGAGTCGGTTAAGAAGAAGGCCTCTCTTCAGCAGTCTGCACCACTCCTTCTCTCTCTCCCACACACAGACACACACACACACACAGAGCTCCTGCCTGAACCCCTGCTCAGTCTGTTTGGCCAGCTGCTGATGCTTTCAGTCCACACACTTTTACATTCTCTATCTCTCTCTCACACACACACCCACACACACACACACACACACACACACACACACACACAGACACACACACAGACATACACACACACACACACACACACACACACACACACACACACACACACACACACACACACACACACACACACACACACACGATTGGCCGCTCACCGCTGCCCAATACTGCTCTCTAGTGACTGAAAAGATTCTCGGAGATGTTCTATGGTCTAATTTCTGTGTGTTCTTGAGTTTGTCTAAAAGCTCTTTTAGGGTGTATTCCTCATAAGCGGACTCCTCTGCGTGTCTGAAGAAATTAGAGAGAAAAGCAAAGAAAACAAAGAATATCTCGGCTGTTTTTACAAATTTAGACCAACTCACCAAACTAATTAAACAATTAAAGGAATAGTTATTCATTAGTTTGCTTTTTCCAAGTTATGACTCCCTGGACCGCTTCTATCCTTCCACATTAGTTTGTTGTGAAGATACGAAACAATTAGTCGATGAATCGATTCGTTGATTGACAGAAAATTATCAGCAACTATAATCAGTTAGTAATTTCAACTGTGTGGATTTGTTTTTTTTTTCTTTGTCATATATGAATGTGAACTAAATATAATCTGTTTTTGAACTGGTGTTCAGATAAAACAACAAATATGCAGATGACTTGGGCTATAGGAATCACTAAATTCAATATGTTCTGTCATATTATAAAATGATGAATAGATGAATCCAGAATATAATCAGGAGATTGATCAATGTTAAATAATAATAATCATTAGTTGCAGCCCTAATACTGTGCCCTTTAAAACATACATCTGCCTGTGTGCTGTACAAAGTTAATCTTAAGCATACAATTATTTTTAAATGTAAATTTCATGAAGAGTCAAAATGTTGATGCAAAGATAAAGACTACAATAGATACCAGACTGATAACATGGCACTCAGACAGTTTTTTTTTGTGACACAGTTGTCAGTTACTCCCTTTGTGGGGCAGCATGTGTCTGAATTAGGCTTCCATTATAAATCTGTGTAATGTTAGACTGGCAATCACATGAGGGCCACACATTAGGGGGCAATATTTCAATGACAGACACATTTTCATGATGGTGGTAGCTATTTTGTGTGTGTGTGTGTGTGTGTGTGTGTGCTTCACCAGGATCAGCAGTGGGCCTATTTGACTTGAAATTTCATATCAGAGTGAGTTTAACTGCCAATAGACCACATTAGAAAGTACTAACATCTTATTACAGCGGCATTTAGATCCAGTGGGAGCGGAGCGCCGCTCTCTGCCATTCCCTGGAATCCCGAGTGGGAGCGTTTGATGTACCGTTCGGAGTGGGCCTCTCAGAACCTGGAAAATGTGTCTGTTTCATCCCTCAATTACTGTCAGGGTTTGAAGTACTGATGTTCTACCTTTATCTGTCACAATATGGCTCAAGTTTGTTGAAGTATCGGGGAAAAAAAAGGCGAGCCAACGAGTCCAAAAGAGAAAGAAAGAGAGACAAGCAGGACCGGCAGCTGGTGCTGTTTCAAAGCCTGCCCAAGCCCTTAAAGATGAAATCCATTTTGTTTCAAGTTCCGCACCCAGCTTGCCTGATGAGGGCTCTAGGGGTGAAGAGGGAGAGAGAGAGATGGAGAGAAAGAGAGGGAGAGATAGAGAGAGAAATCTGTTTGATTTGTCAGAAGTTCTTTAATTTAATCTACAGCTGTCAGGATGCTGACGATCCAGACCTCATCACTGCCTTTTATCTGCCTGATTTCACCCCAGGCACCAGACACTCTTCTCTAGCACACACACACACACACACACATATATGCACGCCTCCACACACACACACACACAGAGTAAGTGAATGAGAGAGGGATAAGAGAGGATGAACACCATTCATTTATTAAAGAACACAAAGAAAAGCTAGAAAGTAAGAGAACAAAACAAATAAAGAAGGTCATGTCATCTAGTATCTGGGAGTCCATGTTGGACTCTGAGTGACACTTCACATATCTGGTTGACTTTGTAAAACTCCAGCGTGTAGAAAGAAAAAGTTAAGAATCGCCCTGTGGCAGATTTTGAGGTGAGCATAGAGAGACGTATTTACCACATGTACCACATGTACAGTAAGCGCACACATCTACACCACAGGATCAATGTACATAGCAAAATACATGGCATCCATTAGGTGGAAGCTGTCAGGAATCATCTATGTCGGATTTGATATTTAGCATTACAATGGAGGTGAAGGGATTAGTCAAGTTATCTATTAGATGATCAATATTTTCAAGTTCCAGCTTCTTAAATGTGAGGATTTGCTGTTTTCTTTGTCTTGTGTGATAAATAATTTTGGACTCTTGGACAAAACAGGCAAGTTGATGACAATGTCTTCAGGAAATTATTACAAGCATTTTTCACTATTTTCTTAGAAACAATAATTGATTGAGAAAATAATTGGCAGATAAATCGATAATAAGTAATACAATACTTGGATTTTGGTACTTCTACATAAACAATGTTTTTCAATGACTTGCTTTGAGGATCTTTTTCTACAAAATGGAGCACCATTTCCCTGATGTTAAATGTTGTCTAAACACAAGCAGTCGTACAAAAACTGTACCTGGAAGTATTAAATCAGCAAAATTATGATTTAAATGAGGAACTATCTGATCAAATAATAAGTTAATAAGTGAGAATATGGCCAGGCATTCTGTGAAAACTATTGGTACTTCAGTAACATTATATGAAACAGCTGTTTTACTTTTTTGCTTCCTGTCTCAAAATATTTGCAGCCTTTAACTGGCTACAGTTGCATGTACTTCCTCTCATATGTGTGTACACGTGTGTGTGTGTGAATACACTGAGTAGATGTGCAGATTTCTTCTGTTAGCCAATATAATTTATGAAACAACTGAGGTTTGAAAGGAATTCTGCGCAGTACATTTAATACCGCTTGCCTCTTTATGAGCTGATTCATCTATGACAAACACATCAGACATATCAACTTACTGTTTACTGCAGTTGCATTTGATGGCTTCTTTGCAAAGCTATGAGAAAACAGTGATAAACACATTTACTCAGTTTGTGTACACGAATAAGACTCTTCCAAACCTCAAGAGTTAAGATTGTCACCATGATAAAGACACAAATGCTGGAGGAGCCCTAATGTATACAGAGTTAGAGGTCAAATGTGATACTGGCTTGACAGATAAAGGAACAATTCACGGTGTGTATGTGAGGAGTCCAAGGAAATTAAGTTCATTTGGATGGAAGAGGTAAAGAAAAGGTTTTTTGTTAAAGTTTCTCCAGGCTTTGTCTCTTGAAGGCATCACGACTACACCTTTTGTCCTCTGGGTTTTACCTTTGCAGGGGTTGTTCAGGTTCACATCTATTGACTTCACTGCCTGACGTGTTTACAATAAAAAAAAACTTCAGTTCTACAGTGGATTTTCCCCTTGACATTCACTCTCTTCCACAGTTGGAGGCCCATATGCTCAAAACCCTCAACTGTCCATATGTTATTTGCAAATGTTCTGTTTTAATTTTCCTCCATTTTTGCCTCTACACCTACTTTTTAATATCACTGTATTTCTCCCCCTGTTTAAGTCTCTCTCTGTGGTTGTATATCCACCATCAGCTTGTCCTCTACTGGCAAAAGCTCTCATTTCCCATACTCTCTCAATCTTACACAAGTCCAGTCCCTTACTCTCCTACACATCGTATCCACATCTTTTGAAGGATCTCTCGCACACTCAGGAGCACACATGCAAGCATCAGACCCCTACACACACACACACACACACACACACACACACACACACACCATTCTTCTCTTTCCCATTGGGGGACCCTATTGCAGATGGACATACACTCCTTTTGTGTTAGCTTGTGAAAGAGGAAATTAGAATTAGACACTCGGGTAAAGCCTGGCCTGCAGAAATGTGATCCCACTGCTCTCTCTGAAGGTTTCAAATGGTCTTTTTCTTTCCTCTGTCCTCAAGATAGTCCTGAATTGAGGAACCTGTGGACGCTGGAGAGTGCTATCTTGTTATTGAATCTGAGGACTTGACAAGAAAAATAGGCTGCCTAAAGCTGCACTATGTCCAACCCCTGCCAGATGAGATCCAGCATTTCACCAACCCTCTAATAACCCCCCCCCCCCCCCACACACTTTTTTTTTGTCTTGGCTGCTCTATTTACTCTTTTCCATTCCTGCATTTCAATTTCACCTCTCAGTTAACCTTTACTGTCAGCCATACAGGACTGGGATTAGGGTAGAACTCACAATGCATTCACAAATGTCTGGCTAACACATTCAGAGATTAATTTATCATTTGTGAGTCCACCAGCACTTATTTCTTGGCTACTTTACTTGTCTTCTTCATTTCTGCTCTTTCGCCTCTATCCGCTCTTTTAAATCCACTCCTCTCCATCTGGCTGCCTCTGTCTGCAGCTCTGAGGTGAGCCTAGATGTCTGTCAGACCGCACAAGATTTTGTCATGTGTCCAAATAGTATTTCTACATTCTGTGGCCACTTTATTAGTTGTATGTACTAGTACTAAAGAGGACTGATTTGCCCGCAGAGAAGCGATGTTGGGCAAGTTCAATGTGCAACTCTCTAATAATAAATATTTCCCAAGGACTCAGTCAATGCTTTCATGGTAGTTTCATAACATTCCTGCTGAATTTTTGTGGTCCATTTAAGATAGATTATGATTTAAAGACTGTGCAGGCCACTAGATTAATCTTTAGTTGCGATCATGTTACTGAAGCTATCTTGATTACATGTGTTTCCATGGGTGGGTGGACTGAGGCTATGAAGGGTCACAGTCAAGATCTCCTATCAGAGTGCCTACAAAGGTGAAGGTGGGGTACCATTACACCAACAGCAGCCAGTTCTGTAAGCAACATTCATTTATTTGGCGATGGATCAATTGATTGGAATTGTCAAGTTATAAATACAGGTCCTCTTGATGATAGAGTTACAGTTATGTATTCACAACCTCACTGCCTGACATTGTGTTTCAAATCTTATGTATATCATAACCAAATGGCCGATTTTGGCAGTGCTTCGTTGGACAACATGAGGTTTGGCGCATTACTTGTTTTGGATCTTTGGACCACAGAAATGCTTTTATGATCTGGGCAGGCATGTTAGGCCATTTTACCTCTGTCCTTGTGTTGAAGTTGCCTGCAGGGAGGACTATTTGGTGGTTATTCCCACCATACTCTCATCTGTTTTGTGTATTGCAGCAGTCTCTGCAAACTCAAACTGTCCTGGCCATGATAGACAGCAATAAAACACTGTTACAGGCAAACAACATAAGACAGACAACAGAAAATATGCCACAAAGTCAGAAATAAATCAGAAATGCAATTAAGTCATTATGTGTAAGGTGTCCAGCACCATTGATCAAGCCATGTTAAGTCACTTAACCTTACTGAACCTCACAACCCCATCGGTGTTTTATCTGCTGAATGGCATTTACTAAACTCAGACTAGAGAGGTGGAAGTGTGTGCATGCATTTCACTCATATGGATACAGAATATATTTTGATCTATTCCAGATGGCTTCATTAGTATGAAAAGAGAAAGTTATGTGTTCATTGTGAAGATTTATTAGTTCATTTTTTATGTAATACATCACATATCATACATCAGTACTGTTGGATTGGTGCTAATATCACATTCACAGGCTCATCTACGGCAATGCCTGATGTGTTACTGCCACCCAGAGATCAAATCTGGCATAGCAAATTTACACTCAGTTGACAGTTAATTAGGTACAACTAGCTAAAAACTAATCCAGTCTAACACAACAGAACTGCAATAAATCCTACCTTAATGAAGGTTATATTGCTCAGTTTTTGTTGAACTGTTTTAGAGAGGTGTTAATTCAAATCAAATGGTCATTTTGGAGGCAGCAGTTTGTGGTGCTGTTGAATTGTATTGTGTTATCTCGAGAGGTTGTTCTATTATATTGTTTTTGTTCATCCTTATTGGTACAAATGGAGTGGATAAGATATTGAAGACTGCGCTCAGTATAACACAACACAATTTAACAGCACCACAAACTACAGCCTTCAAAATGCTAGGTGTACCTAATAAACTGGCAACAATGATTCTCCGCTCAACATCATTATGTATCTTCCTATAAGTAAGATAAATATGTGGCAGCAGGGGTCTGTGTGAAGGGACTGTTAATCACTATGATTAACATGTATTGTTGCAAGGGTTCTGTCATTGTCCTTATGAAGAACATCACAAAAAAGAATCCCTCATCATGATATTGTCATGATTTGCGAGGGTGGTGGGAGTTACGTAAGCACGTAGGACAAGGATAACCCTTTTAGGCATCTGTAAAGGGTAAAGTGACGGTACTGAAAACAACAGGAGCCAGACCAGGGCCAGCTGTTCTTTTAGATGGGCCAGTTATATCAACTTTGAAACTGAGCGCTCATATTAACAGTGGTTCAGAAGCCAAGTCTGACAGAAATAAGATATAAAGTAAGATTGTATGTCATTTTACCAACAAAGTGAACAAATTCAGAGTACCGTATCATTGTGGTGTAACAGAACAAACCACATAACATGCAATTAGTAAACTGCAAGATGACATCGAGGCAAAAGATTTATAATAACATATCAAAAATAACAAACATAGATACATGACTTACACACATTTCATTAAGTATTATCTTAGCATGCAAAAATATATACCATATAACAAAAGCGTCTACTCTGATACAGGTAAAGATTTGTATTAAATACTGAACAGATTGAACAATAAAAACATTGACAAATCTAAAGGTTTATGTTCACACCAAGAAGTATCAATGCAGACTTCTCAGTCTTATATGACTGGCATTCAAAAACAGCCTTCATTATTAAAGCTTAAAAACAAAACAGCAATGAAAAATTCTCATAAGCAACTGGCAGACATTTTGCACAGACTCATTCACAAACCACACACAGTCAACAGGTGACTGAACAACCAAGAAACGCCAAATTGGACAAGTTATTGAAAGCCCTGTAGGCGGTTTCCCTGCTGAGTGTATCATGCTGTGACACAACAGCACATAAGGTACAGTATTATAATGTAACCTCCATAACACCAACAAGCACACAGCAAGGAGTTTAAAACCCCAGAGAGCCAAGTAGAGACATTTAACATCCAGGAAAGCAAAACAGCAGGGAGCAAAGAGACACAGAGAGACAGACAGGTGGTGTATGTGATTCACCTTGTTTGCTGCTGAAGTCCGGTCTACTTCCTTTCATTAAGATGAAGTATCCATGTTTTATTATATCCAAATGCACTTGTTGCAGTGATGGTCGGTTTGTTTGTTGACAGCACTCGTCTCTTCTTTCCGTCACTGCTAGCTATCACTTTTCTTACAAAACCACGGTAGCTGATATTATTAGCATTAGCATGTGGAAAACTAACGTTAGCTAACTTATTGTTTCACTTAGCTAGCTTAAATGTTGTTGTTAACTGTCTTTTGTTTGTGAGGCCAGAGTGTGACTGGGCTGGCTTCGCAGTTTGCTTTAGTTGTTTTTCCTCAGTCCATTCACAGTTTCTCTATGCCACGAAAGTGACCGCATCTGATAGTTTGATGCACATTTTAAATCATCTTCACCTTACTTCCCTCCAGTAGACTTGACTTGTAATACTGCAATATCAACTTTGACCACACATCCCAGAGAGGCGCTGTTTCACTCAATTGAGGAAATTATTGAAAATGAAGAAGAGATGGCGGTGACAGTGAAATTGTGATATGTGACAAACAAAATCATTGAATTTTTTTTTATTAAAATAATATTTGTAGATTTTTGGGGTGTAAGATATGGTGCTGCTGAGTTTTTAAATTTTTGCTATATTTTTAATGCATTTAATTTTTTTTACCAGTGCAATACATACATATACATTGTTATTGTATAAATATTTTTTATTTTTTCACTTAAATATTATAAATGTATGTATTTTATATATATATATATATATATATATATATGTATATATATATTTTTTTTTTACATTTTTTTTTTTTATATCTTATATTTTTACAGACTTCTCATTTCTAACCCTATGCTACTTTTCTATTCATGAATAGGAGCACCTGTAACTTGTCTAATTTCCCCCCGGGGATCAATAAAGTATTATTCTGATCTGACTTCCCACATTACACGGTAGTGCTGCTTATGCACACAAGAGGGAGGCAGAGCACTACTGCATTTAAAATAAACTGTCTGAATGGGGGTAAATAGTGTGTGTTAAACCAGGCATCGAGGAAGGTAATTTGATTATTAATCCTGCTTAGTTCCTCTCAATAAAAGACCAACACAAGCAACTGTAAACCAGCATCTATGGAGCAGGATATTCATTTAATAAAGCATGTCAATTGCATGCCTATTCCAAACATGTCTTAACCATTTCCTACCGCCACGTGTCGCTGTTTGCATGTGTGTCTTGCACATTCTAACCTCCACTGTAAATGCTGCTCCATCCTTCTTTGGTCGTGACTGGACTGCTGATGAGTAGTTGACATTTCAGAGCTCCCCTTGAGATGCATGATGTATACAGTATAGCCTCAAACACCCTGGTGAAATTCCACGTTAGCAGTTTAAATTGTTAGGCTGCTGCTGAATGCTGAATGAATCCAAAGGCTGCAGATACATTTGGGTTCACAGGCTATATTTTGTTGATTAGGCTTAATGGAAAATAAAATTCAGTGCATCACTGTGAAAATGATCTGCTTCTTTGCACGTCAAGTTGGCCAAAGAAATACTAGAACTACACTGCAACTAATGCATTTAACCTTCAAAATAAAAGCACCACTCATGGTCAAGGAGCCATTTCATTCGGGTTCGCCAAATTTGTTTTAATTCGAAAGTAATAACCGGAAGTACTGTTTTTGTTTCAGTCGAGTTTGACATCAATTTCAGCGGACAGGCATCTTCTGCACTCCGCGCTCTGCGTGTGTGGACTGACGGTGAGTGTGAAACGTGTGTGCGTATGTGAGAGTGTGTGTGTGTGTGTGTGTGTCTGTGTGTGTAAACACAGCTCAGTCGGCTCATGTTAGGAGCGAGGGCCAGGTCTTACTGCAGCAGTTATTACCAGGTTGAATTGTACTCGGTGACCGGTCAGATGAGGAGATGGCAGCCGAATCGACCCGGAGATTCACCAAGAACCTGCTGAAACCGGGGAGCGCGGCGGAGATACGGCAGACGGCGTGCAACGCAGTCAGACACTCCGCAGTGACGGTGAGTAGACCCGAATGAATTGTAAAAACATGGTGGTAGTGAAAAACGCATCACCACCTGTGGGCCCGACGCTTTTTACTGCTCTGGGCTTTGAACGCCGCGACCCCCTCCAAAGCTTTACATCTGGAAGTGAATTAGATTTTGGTCTCATCTGTACCAGCCACACCGCACCACTGCACCGTAGCTCTGGCAGACCTGACATTGGCATTCATGTTGCATCTTTCTTTGCAGTGGATGAGCACAAGCAGCACAGTGCAGCAGTGCTGTTCAGCCTCTGTCTATTGATCGTGTATGGGGGGGAACAATTCAATACGTTTTCAATGGATAATGCTCAGTAGGTGAAGGGATCGCCACATTTCTCTCCACTATTGAACTAAAAGAACCCGCTTATTGGCTGGTAATGTGGCTATAAAGTCGTAGAGCCTATCATATCCCCCTGTGGGTTGGAGTTTATTTCAGTGTGGCTGGCTGAAGTGAATGAAATGCAGTAAGTAGCGGCTTGGTAGTAGGATATGGTAGTGGGATGCGGCATGACACAGGCAGCGGTTTACATCTGCCCAGCGGTGCACAGAGACACAAGGAAAGATGGAGGGAGGATCTGAGAGGGAGATGAATTCGACCACTGGCCTTGATTTACGACTAAGTCTATTATCAGACTATTTCAACACCGCGTATTGTATGAAGTGTACGCTCCAGTGGGTGTGTCACGCCTTATAATGAGAGGCTCTGATTGACACGTAAGATAGTGGGAGGAGGGGTGATCCAGGAAAAACCAGCCACACGCACAAACACACACAAGGAGGATGATTTATGTTTTGATGATGTCCTTTTGATTCATCTGGCAGAGGACAAATCCTTTACCCCACGTTTTGTATGTATGTGATTGTGTGTGTGTGTGTGTGTGTGTGTGTGTGTGTGTGTGTGTGCGTGCGTGCGTCCATTCTGTGGAGATTAGCATAGAGAAAGGTCACTCCACTCCAGTCTCTCTGCTGCTACTCTACATCCTCTTCACTCTGGTGTTAGTGTGTCAGTGGGACACACAGCAGAACAAAGCGTAGTGAGAATTGATTGGAATAAAGAGGGAAAATCTAATATTACCTACAATTTTTTCAAATGGGGTGCACGGCAGAAGACAGGATTAAAATGGAAAAATGAATTGAACGGGATCACAATGAATGAAACTTTGCTTTTTCAGTGTATTTCTCACTGGAAAATAGAAATTTTATCTGAGCAGCCAGATGTTACCACTGACACTGGGCCAGCTGAATAGAACAGAATCCAATAGAATAGCATGAGCCGTAAGAGTAAAGGTTTCTGACAGTATGCATTTGTCATGTCCCCAGATGGAGTACAACAGAATAGTGTTTTATTGATTCCCTTC
This sequence comes from Enoplosus armatus, assembly GCF_043641665.1. Taxonomy (NCBI): domain Eukaryota; kingdom Metazoa; phylum Chordata; class Actinopteri; order Centrarchiformes; family Enoplosidae; genus Enoplosus; species Enoplosus armatus. The sequence goes on along the minus strand of NC_092184.1, from coordinate 14,551,017 downwards.
TTGGATGTAAAAATTGACTGGTGGGTCACCTTGTGTTGGTATCATTTAGGACACTGATACATGTGTTGCACTGCAGCAACGACGCACTTGAGCTTCACTGCCTTGCCCGAGAGCCCTGCAGCTGAAATCACACATTGAGTCTGTGGTTTACAGGCAAAGACACTGCAAACAAGTGACCAGTTTAATAAGGAAGTGAGATCTCGACAGGAGATACATGGAGAAGCCAGCCTGAAACAAGACGGACAGTAGTCTCAGTAGTACCTTAACAACGTATTAAGGTTTAGTATGTTTAGAGTTTATTCAAGAATATAAAATATTTGTTGGATTAAATACATGCTGAATGAGTGGTGGACGATAAAACCTTCCATTATCTATACATTTATTTCACAATATAAGTATTTATCATGATGCAATAAATTTTTAGTTAAGAAATTGTTAGTGGATAAAATAACCAGACAGGCATGTTTGCTTCGGGTAACCCAGTAAATGAAATACCTAACAAGTCAAAGTACTTTAACACATTGGTGCAAAAATCATATAAAACTACAATGCTGCCACTAATGGATATGCAACATTTCCCACAATAGCCTAATACACCCTGAGATATCAAATATATAAGTATCACAGTGTAAACAATGTGGCAAAAATATGTGATGGTTGGCATGTTTTTATCGTCTCATGTATATATTGTCATATCGCACACCACTTTGCAGAATTTACCAGAACACCCAACCATTTCCTAAAAAGGTGTGAAGTTGTTTTTTGTAGCAGTGAGAACTGAAACGGAAACCACGACTGATACGTTGATCTACACCAGCATGTGCAAAGACACAAAGACACTTGCGAGAGACTGACAGGTTCGTCTCAATTCTTTCCTATATCTTGAAATGTCTCTACAGATGAAAAAACCCATAAATAATGACTTAATTCTATGTACAGATATAGGATGCAGAAACATGGAGAGAAGGGGGGGGGGGGGGGCTGGATTGAAGAGTAAGCATGTGTGTAAATGTGTAGGTATGTGTGCGCAGGCTTAGGTTAAGTGGGTGTGTAAATGTCCACCGGCGTTGTGTGCATGTGTGTGGACGTTTTTGTGAGTGTGTTAATACATGGCCTTTGTTGGTGAAAGAAACCAGGTCAGCAGAATCAGGCCCTATGGCATAACATTCAATGAAGCGTGAGCCTTTTTCTCTCTCTCTCTCTTTGACCCCCTCTCTTTTTCACAGTAGCCAACGTCACCCCCCCCCCCCCACACACACACACACACACACACACACATTCACCCATTCCTTCACTGATTTAGATCCTTCTCTGTTTGATTTCGGACACTGTTTTCCTCTGTATTTCTTACCACCCCACTGCTCTGCCTGGGTCCCCAGTCAGGTTAGATCCATTTCGGTGTGTGTGTGCGTATTCGTGAGTGTATAGCATACATGATACCTGCTAAATCCCCCTGGCGCATGCTGCATTTTCCTCTGATGAACTGCTCTGTGAAAGCAATCACTGCTTTCTGACTACTTCACTGTTTCTCATAGTGGTCAGCCCACCCATCCTCAAATATGCAGGGAGCATGGAAGGGTAGATAGATACAAGAAGGAAGGATGTAATGGTCGTTGAGTTTTTTTTTTGTTTTTCTTTTTAAAGGTACAGTGTGTTGCTTCAGTGACCATGGGATCTTTTCCGTTACATGTCCTCGGTCTGGCTCTGAGCTGCTGTACACCAAAGACCAATGAAATTAGATATAAAAATAGATAGAAATAGGCAAGATATGTTAAATATATTAGATAAAGAAGCAAGTTTTGTATCAAACATGCCTAAACTGCAGTATTTATATGACTAAATTACTGCTGATTAATGGCACCAGGGTGAATGTGTTTATTATGACTCTCGGCAAAAGTGAGCAGCGTAGCCGTGTAGACACAAGTGTCATTCTTGTTGTGACTCTGGCTGCCTGCTGGGATGAACCACATGTCATACCGTGCCTGGAGGATGCCAGCCACACTCACCACACAGCCAGAGAACGGGGCCAACATGCCCACCCTGGCATCCCGCTGTAGCTCAGAGTTTATTTGCCCTGTAGCACAGGGTTGCTTGTATGCAGTCACCAGCACTCGCTGCTTAAGGCCATATGCATACGCTCATGCATTTTTCCACATGGTATCCCAATGTTTGGTGTTATACCACCGTGGTCCTGTCTGTCCTTTGGCACCAGATAATGCCACTCCTTGCGCTTGGCATCCTCGGCGCCCTTATGGTACAAGCTTCATGCCTGATCACATATTGACTATTTTTGGTGCCCAGCCGCAGTCTCCAGGCATTTACCAGGAATTTTCCATTTTGTTACAAACCAGTGTCTGTTGTCCAGTCATAGAGATGTCCCTGTGATCCTACAATGTTAAGATATCTAGTGTGTGTAATCATTACAACAGTTGTTGTTTTTTTCCCCTGATTTAGCTTATTAACTACAAATACACTGTATCATTTATTACATTGCTGACCATTTTCCAAATGCAAACCATGACTAAAGCGGACTGTTTCAAGTCTCTGCAAGTTCATTGATTAATAGACTCTATGTGTATTGATTACTGTGAAGTCTAAGGTCTAAAATATAATTTTCACATTTGAGTCCCTGGAACTAGTAAGTCTGTTACTTTTGCTTGACAGATTACTTTAGACAATGGATAAATTATCAAAGTATTGTTGATTAATCTTTTGTCGATCAACTAAATGATCATTCAAATAATTATTTCAGTGCCAGATTGGCACCAATGGCTGCTTTGAAGGCCCCAAATGTAACTGACATCACAGAGGTTCTTAAGTATTTTCTTATCTCCGCACCAAATTCAAGAGAAATTAAGTAAAATATTTATTGTCGTCTGTTTAGATCATTCTGTTAGTTAGATAGTTAAATCATTCTGTCAGCAAGGTCTCTTCTGCGTTACTGAACAAACTGGAGGGTATGAAATTACTCAGTGAAATGACATGAATGTCTTTGGAAACTTCCTGACAGTGACGTAAAACATGTGACTTATCGTTAATGAGCTTAAACAGGCACAAACTCTTTGGTATGATGGTCCTTTACCAATGCGGTTCACCTCCCTGCTCATGTGCATGTTCCTGAGAGCAGTATGTGTTCTTTTGCCTTAACACTAAGACGTGAAAAAACACACACACACACACACACATACACACACACACACACACACACACACACACACACACACAAACAAACACACACACACACAAACAAACACACTGCAACATATAGTGTTTTTCCACTTTTTGTATATGACCCAAAGCTTGCACTGGATGTCCTCAAATATTGAAAAAGGTGTTCATATTTCATTGAACTCCCTTCGGCTTGTCTTTTTTTCTCAGGATTTATCCCATTTGTTACATAACTCCTCTCACTTTTCACTTGGTGGAATTAGGGATGGAAGAAAGGAAGATGGGATATTTCAGATCTCCCTTGTTCTCCTCTCTCTGGAAATTGGACTGTTTTTGGCTTGTCTCATTACATTAGTTTAATTTTCTCCACTCTCTGTTAATCTGTACGTACGTCAGCCTTTATTTCTCTGTCTCGGGGCTTACATTAGTCATGTTCTGTATGCGTGTGTCTGTTCTTCTAGTAAAATATCACTACTGGGCATGTCTGTCTGTCTGTCTGGAGCTAAAATGTGTGTCAGGCGGAGGGGAGCAGTCGTCTGTTGGTGGGGGGCACGTCTACCCAGCGTGCCCCAGTGATGTGTTGCGGGTGCGTGGGGTTGTTGGGGGGGACATGCTGTCAGTCTGGCTCTGCTCTCTCCTCATGGCACATCATGTTAACTGCCTGGGATGCATTGTGCATGACTGCTGACCTGCCTATTTGTCCTGCATACATGCATAGTAGCCTGAATGTACGTGTGTGTGTGTGTGTGTGCATGAGTGGTACTTGTGGCTGTTCCTAGAAACAACCATTTAGGCTGCGTCCTGTAGCACCCTGCTTTAGATCTGTGTCAGCGTGGTTTTTCTTGATTCGACCACAGTGCTCTGCTCTTTTTCAAGAAGAGGGTTGTCAGTGTCACATTAGTCAGTCGCTGGTATCGTGCAATGCCAGCTAATATGCCCGTCAAACGTTCGTCAAACTGAAAATGCTGAAAATCAATTGTCCCAGAGGAGAGACACTGGTTAGATTACCAGTAATTAGCCTGCTCTCCCATAGCCATGCCTGTGTTACCACGGCAACAGAGAAAGGTCAATTAGGATGGAATTCTAACAGGAAGCACTCCTATCACTCCTCCCATATCTCTCTCTCTTTTTCCCCTCTAGTATATCTTATTTCATCTCATCTATCGCTCTTCTGTTCCCACGCTCCCAAGTACTAGTTATTAGTATATTTCAGAAATTAATTTAGCTTCAGTTTGTGTAGCTGCTTATATTAGACGTTTTCTTTTAATTGTATCTGTAACCCGCCTCCTTCAACCACTTTCTTAGCACCCACTCCATCTTTTATCGTGTTTTGTGTTTTCTAAAACATTTTTATTCATCTGTCTTGCTTCTCTCCTGTGAGGTTATTGCTTTCACTGTGACAAGTCTGAACGATAGACTGGCTGTAGTTGTTGAAGGAGATCTGCACTGATCCTGACATTTCTGTCGCATGCCTCTTATGACATCTGGACAGGGCAAGGTAGGACAGGGAATCGGAGTGGAGCTGGAGCCAGAATCAGGCCTATAATTGGGTCAGACAGCCTTATCGTTTTAGAGAGCGAGACCATAAAGAGGGGAAAAACAAGAATAAAATGAGGGAGGAAGGGTGAGAAGAGGAAGAAAGAGATTCAGTAGATCTGTTTCATTTCCCAGAGGAGGTCACACTGAGGCTCTACTGCAGATAACTTGTCCTCTTATAAACACTGTGTCCTGTGTTTGTGGATGAGTTTGTGTGTGTATAATCATACATTTAGCAGGATATTGTGCAATTGTATTGCTATGTGCATGTTTTTAAATAAAGTATTGGCACAGGTCAGGTTGTCTCATTAGCATTAGTAGGCTCATGTTTGAGTTTACATGCAATTATGAGTATCTTTGTGCTATATTCATAAGTTTGCACGCTCACAACTTTGAATATCCCTGAGGACGTTCATGTAAGTGTTCCAGTTCTTGAAGAAAGTTGGTTTCACTTTCACAGAGCAGAAAATACAAATGCTTGTTGTCTTTATTTTCATAGAGTCGGATATGAAGCTGCTTAAATGCATAAATCAACAGAGGCAACATTTCCTTTCCTGCCAATGTAGTTATACTCGTACATACGTTGGGGTTTTTGAAAATCATACCGCAGTCGTATTGTATAACATTATAAATAAGACTGTAAAAGAGATTCTCCCAGCAAGAACAATCAAGAAACTAGCTTTTGGCCTTTAACATCGCAATGGAGCTACTGAAGTAGCACTTTACAGAGCGATTATCAGGGTTTATGGTGATGGTGGGCCACCTCGTCTAGAATAAAGACCACCTCCGTTAATGTCATAAGACATGCAATTTAAGGTAAAAAGAGCGGAGATGCTATTTCACACAGCAAATGCCATATTTTTAATGAGCTTGGCTACTGTTTGGGCCATTATCTGCTGGAGAAATTGATCACTAAACAAGATGCATTATGATCAGGGTGGATGACCCCCACTGCTAAATAATTTCCAAGGGGAAACCCTCATTATACTGTAGCTAAATTAGCACTGATACATGGCAGTATATGACATTGGCCATGCTCGGCAGACACACACCATGAATAGCAAAATGCTGAAGTAATAACACTGCTGTTGGAGTGGTGCACATGTATATAATTCATTTTGCATCTGCGTCACCTCTGGGGTCCACTGTTTCCTGACCTTTTGTAGCCGATGCATGTGATGAGTCACACGCCATCAGAGAGGCGCCTCACATTGTGTTTCCCATCTCCAACTCAGTTTGTGTGTATGTCATGCTGTATCTTATACTCTGCATGTGTCAAACCAGGTTGTGACAGTGTCACCTCCTAGATTGTGTTTGGGCACACCCTGACAGTGTTGGACAGGATGTCATGCTCTCTCTCTCTCTCTCTCTCTCTCTCTCTCTCTCTCTCTCTCTCTCTCTCTCACACACACACCATGCATTTCGTGTCTTTGACAAACTCAGCATGCGGGTTTTCTGAGAAGTGGTGCGGTGCATTTCTTCATTGCGGCTTCATGCGGTGCAACATAGATGTGTGTTTATTGGAGCTGCAACGATTAGTCAGTTAGTCTATCGAAAGAAAACTAATTGCCAACTATTTTAATGATCGATTAATCGTTTCAGTCATTTTTCAAGCAAAATTTGCTGGTTCCAGCTTCTTAAACGTAACGATTTGCTGATTTTCTTTGTCATTTCTGATAGTTAATGAAGAATCTTTGGGTTTTGGACTGTTGGTTGGAGAAAAGAAACAATTTGAAGACTCTGGGAAATTGTGATGACCATTTTTCACAATTTATTTCCATGTTATAGACGATTAATTGAATAATCGTGAAGATAATTGGCAGATTAAATGATAATGAAAATAATCTTGAGTTGCAACTTAATTAGCAGGGTGGCTCATACTTATCCTCTTCCTCCTGTCTCCCCCTCTATTCCTCCCTCCACTTTGCGTCTGCTTGCCTCTCCCTCCTTCATTTTCACTTCTTAACTTCTGCCTGCCTCTGCTCTGCTCCCTCTCTGCCTTTTTTCTCGCTTTGCCTTCTCCATCTCTACACGAATTCCCGTAATTGCCTACACTTCCTTTCTACTCCCTCATTCGTTCTCATAATCAACCGGATTGCATTCAGCCGGCTCTTCAGTTCTCACTCCTTGTTATTTTGAGTGAATGCTTCTAGTGTCACCGGTGTGTGTATATACATGCAGACAGGAGAATAGAGAAAGGGATTAGAGGAGATGAATAGCTCTTTGACATTTGTTATGACTGAGCTGCAGACGACTCAGCCGTGTTTGCCCGATAACAGTAGGACCGTGCACTGCCAGGCCTTGGTGTGTGTCTGTCCCCATCTTCTCAATGACTCATTCAGAAAGGACAGAGAAATAAAAGCAAAGAGAAGAGAGCACAGAAAAGAAAATCTGAGCCTGTCGCTGTCACTAGTGATGCTGTCTCCTGCTGAATTCCCCCACTGTTTGAACTCTGCGTGATGCTGCAGTGATCTCAGAAGTGTGTGTGCTGGGTGTGAGCACAGGAAATTCATTTTTTCCCCCAGCAATGCATGTAATCTTGTAGTTTCAGACTGCCAGTTGTTGATTTGTATTAGAAGACAAAATGTCTGTTTAGTCTAGGTAGGAAAACTGGATAGAGAGAAAGTATGTGTCTGTGTCAGTGTTTGTGAGAGGTCACATGAGAGGAGGAGGAGGAGAGAGTGAGAGAGAGAGAGAGAGAGAGAGGTCCCCGGGGCTCCATGCATTGTGCCAGTGTACGTTTACAATAAGCTCTTTGGAGAGGCTTCACAGCCAGTGAACTGCTCCATTCAGACTTAGCTGACCGGGCTTTGCCTCACTGGAGCTTAACTTTTATCCTCTCTCTCTTTCTGTAAAGCTCTCCAGCCTCCAGCCTCGCCATCCTGCCCCGCACCTTAATAGACACCAAGTCCACTCGTCCATCCAGACTCTTTTCACGGCCCGCAGGGAGGAGGTGAAGAAGGGGAGGAAGAGAGAGAGAGGGGGGGGGTCCACTTCACATACTGGACTAAGAATAGTTCAGTGACTCTCTGCGAGTGAATTGCAGTGTTGTGTCTCTCCCTCACTCTGCATTCCAGAGTAGGAGGCCTGAATATGCTACGGCCATTACCGTCCGACCCCCATGCCCTGCTGCCCTCTCCCTGTTGTAGCCGCACAGACACACACACATACACACTGTGTGGCAGTTATACGTGATGTGGACTTTCCCTCATTAACACTGGCTGGACAGGGCGAGACAGAGAGAGTGATCTGATTAAGCAACGCATTTGCAGGATGTAAAGAAAATGTGTCAGGATTTGTACGAGCCGTCCTCAAAGTCTTCAAATCTTTAAACAGAACCATGTTTTTGTTACACGGTCAAATCCTCTAATCTTTTTGTCCCTTTCTGCTCTGCTTGTCTGACTCTTCTCCGTTGGCTTTGATCAACCCGGCTGACCCACCAATAATCCCGTCTGACCGTGTCTGTCCTCTTGGCTCTGGTGTAAAGTAAAAACAGAAAGAGACAGAAACAAGCAGCCATTATCAATGTTTCACCACCAGCACACACTCTAGTTACTCTCATCCATCCAGACATTTACACCAAGACAAAGGTACACACATTATTATGTCTGCAGAGCCTGGGCCCCTGTCAGAAATAGAACAGACAGCTTTCATTTATAGCTGATGTGTTGTCTTGAGTAGCAGCGCACAAGAAGACATAGCTGGCATAACTGGTCATAGCACAAGATAACTGGCTGGAAAAAGCCTCCAGTTTCAAGATATGGCTGCTATCAGCATCCTCTATTGGTGAAATGCTGGATCAAAATATATATTCTTCACTGGGGACTTTCTGGCACATAATCTTCTTTACACTATGTATCTAAGGTCTGGACAATAAACTGAATTTATCAAATTTCCAACGTTAAGAATCTGTTACCAACCTAAATTCACTAACCAGCAGTTCAACCAACCAATCAGCCAACAGCATGGTACCTTTTTAAAGGATTAACTCAACGCTTTTGCTCTCTTGCTGAGAATTAGATGAGAAGGTCGATACCACGACACCACGCCAAATATGACGCTACAGCCGCCAGTTAGCTTAGCTTAGCATAAAGACTGGAAACAGGGCGAAATGGCTAGCCTGGCTCAGTCCAAAGGTAACTAAATCTGCCTACCAGGACCTCTAAAGCTCAATAATTAACATGTTATAGCTTGTTTTTTTTTAATTTGTACAAAGACATGAGAGTCGTATCAATATTCTCTGGTATCACCTAACTCTCGGCAAGAGTGTATTTCCCAAAATGTCAAACTATTTTTTAAACTGGTCACACTGTAATTAAACAGGACCAACAGAAGTGAGTCAACATGAGAAAGGAAATACATGCACTGATGAACAAAAAAACAATTACGGTTGCATTTATTGTTATCTAAGTAAATCTGATCATTTAATGTTAACTTCTCTCTTTCTGAGTTATCAGGACTCTTGAGGGTGTATGGTCACACATTTCTTCCTGCGAAGTGGCAGGAGTAGAGATAGATTTGACTCAAAGATGCCAGTTCCACTCATTACTATTCATGCCTACTGACACAAAGAGATGTCTCACTGACATGCACAGGAAACATAACCCCGAGCCAAAATGCTCAATAAGTGAAGGTAGTAAAAGTGAATAAACAATACTCTTGTGGATGCTGATGTTAGAGGGTGGGAGTCTGTAGGATTCCTGCTTTTTTTTTTCTGTTTGGGATTTAAAGCCTTTCTCTGGGTCTGCGCTGGCTCACTGTATGCCTAATGTCTTACTCTGTATGCTTTGTGTGCGTACATCAATTTTGTGTGCCTTACATGTCAGCCAAAGAGCTGAAAGGGGATCTGCAAAAGAAATAAGAGAGGAAAAAAGCACTGGGCTGAGAGGGAGACAGAGGAGGGATTTGAAGTCTGTAAGAAGGGGAGAGAAATTGGGGAGGGGATGGGGGGTGAAGGGGGAAAGGTAAGAGAGGATAATACACATGAAAGCGCATGAGGAAAAGTCTTCAGAACAGCTGCGTCCTCAGTCTAAACTGGGACCTCAGGGAGAGGGAGCTGTGCTGAGTGGGCGTCTGGTAGATAGTTAGCGCTGGTGTAGGGGTTGCACAGAGGTTACATGTAGGCTTTGTGTAGGTGTCATGTAGGCGTTATGACTGAATGATTTATTGCAAACAAGCCACTCAAGTGGGCTTTTTCTTCACTGTGAGGGTGTAGATTGGGGGTTGGCATAAAGTCTTGTGATTTATGTTTCACTCAGGCTGGAATGAGGCTGATGTGACTGTTCATAACTATAGTAGCTTATAACCGTAGTGTTTCTGGCATGTCTGCATAAAAGTAAATATTGGCTTGGGCCTGATTTAGGATGAATATGGCAGGTTCAGAGTGAGGACACATTTTTCAAGCTAACAGAGTTACAGGAAACAGAAATCATTAGGGGTAATTGCTTAAGGAATAGTTACGGTTTCCGAGTGTCGGACGCTCAGTGGAAGTAGAGGAGAGTTTGGGGTATTTCGGAGTTTGACTTGGCCGGCGTGAAGGAGTCAGTGAACTGTCTTATTGGTTGGAGACTCTCTTACCTGGACAGGAAACAGGAGAGGCCTAACAGCTGTGTAAATGGCGCAGATAAGATCACAGAGAAACAACGGATTCATGACAGTGCTGAGAGAGTAATCATGACTACCGAACTGGACTGGTATTTATTATGTTGCTGCAGAACTCTTTCCAGTAATATCAGGTTTTGATGAACAGATTAATTCTGGCGAAACCTCCTCCCTCGGCAGTGAGGGCCCTATTTCTGTTTCTAATTAATGCTCTCTCTTCTTGGACGGAAAATCAGGATTAAAGGACCAGCTCTTTTGCTCTGCTTGCTGCTATTACCTTAAACCTTCCCTGTAGTATGAGCTGATGCTTTATCTGTGTTTCTCATTTAAACCATGTATGCTCCTGTTACTGCACAAACCAAAAAAAAAAAACTTTACTACCTCATGTATTTCCAGAAGGATGGGTATTATCGCAAATATTTATTGCAGAGCGCATAAGAAGCCGGTGACCTCAGTCGTCTACGCTTGACTGCTGAGGCCCGATGCGGGACAGGAGGGGGGGGGGACAGCAGGGAGATGTGGAGAGATGCCACGTGGGAGAGTGAATTAATGAGACACCAGCTCTGTGACAGTACAGTGGCTGTGTGTGTTTCTGCTGCATGGCTGCTAAATGATACCAGTCTTCTACTTTACACGTCTCACAGGCCAGATTTTTCTCTTAAGATGCATTTTTATGAATGTGTGAGTCAGTGAGTGAGAAACCAAACAGGCAGGTAGACAGGTATAAGCGATATATATGTTTTATTGTTGTTACTGTTACCGCCATTAAGTCCAAGCTAAACGAAGTGTCACAGAGTAGATCAAGGAACAATAATGTACTTGCAACGTCACAATGTAGAAGCTTGTTTCCCAGAGGGATCCACCAATATCATAAAAAATCCTCTTTATTTATTAATGTTTTTAAATATAAAGTAGTGTCTGCTTCCAATCACTCTCCCATTGATTACTTACCATTTAAAGCTGCTCCTCTGTTGGCCTCTGTTGGACCTAATATGCTGCCTGACCAATATCATTTTCTCATGAACCAAGCTGTGTGTGTCTGTCTGCATTTTGGGTTTATCTAAGAAGTAGAAATACTGTAAAGGAAAGAGTTCATCAGTTCTTTGGAGGGAAGGTAAGATGGACGGACAGGAGAAAAGGTGAGGGTGATTGTTGTTTTGGGTGGGTGGGTGAATTTTCTCGAGGGAGGTGAGTCGAAGAAGAATGAATGGAAATTTTTAACAATGCCCCCCCTTCCCGGCAGTTCCTTCTCACCAATTTCCCCTCTCTCATATTCTCCACCTCATCTCCCCTCTCTTGGTCCCTCCCCCAACATCCCTCCTGCCTCGGGACTTTAGTTCTCAGTTAAAGACATTTTAATAGCTTCCTTTTCTAAACAAACCAGCTGCCAGAAGACCAGATAGTATCTCTGGCACAGAGCGCCTCCTGGAGGTCATGCATTAAAGACGTGGCAGAGGGAACAACTGCTGCACAGAGACTGGCACAGAGTGAAGCGCCTGCTGTGTCCAGTTCTCAGCACTAGATGGCATTGGCAGTGTGCTGTGACTCTGAACTCTGGTTCTTCCTGTTACCTCCTCCAGGGGAGAGTTCAACTCAGAGCCAGATAAAACTATGTCAGACATTCCACACGGTCTGACTTCAGGTTCACAACAAGATCTTGTTACGTTATGGTTGCATAATCACTCGTATTAAATCATGATTTTAATTTATATCTGCAGTTGCATTCTTGCATGAAAGTATTTCTGCAGTTTTTGCATTAGGAGGGCATCAAACCAAGTGTTTCTAATTTACCCCATCAACAAATACCAACACAGCTGAGCATCACATGACAGGCAGGCACTGGCAGATGGGCCAGAAACAAAAACAAAAAATCTAACAGAGTAACAAAGTGAAAGTAAAAGCTCTGGAGGAGCAACAAAATCCAGACCAAAATGAGTCAGAATGAAGAAAACCCCTCCAGTCAAAACTAAAGTGTTGTGCTTGACCAGAAAAAGTCTTAAATCCATTCTGTGAAACTCTTTCGAATTCAAAATGACAGTCATAAGCTCATAATTTACAAGCACCATTTTGCCACAGCTGCAGCACATCAGGGTAACACCATAAATGTATACAACCACATGAACCAACATCATGAAATACAATATGATAAAGCAAGTACAGGTACAGTAACAGAGGGTTTTTATTGAAATATTTTCTGTAATTGATTCTATTCTGATTGACATTTTGTCTTGAATCATGGAAAAATAGATTGTATTGTAGAGTACCTCAGTGCATCAGGTAAAAAATGTGCTCAGTTTAGACCTTGTCCGTCTTCCTGTTTGTGCAAGAGGCGGTGTGCTGTGCTGTTGCTGCATCCGCAGGCTGAGGTTTTACTGAGAACAGCACATCAGAGTGAGTTTGAGACAACATTAACAGCAACACCAGAGAGTTATAAACAATAGTCAAAGCATAAGCTGAAACCACCAGTCCTCTGAACAACAATTGCAGAAACATACTGGTCATTTGATGTTCATTTGACCCAACAAATCCGAACAAAACATGAAAAATGATTTCTTACATTTTCTGCAGCTGAGTTCCTAAGAAAATGATCCCAGATTAACTTTATCGGAGAGCTTGCAGTCTTCAGTTCTCCTCCTGACTGTATTTTCCTTCAGCTGCTCAGTTCTTTGAGTCTTCATCTCAGTACAATCAGTGAAGTTTCTGCATCTCTGCAGCGCGTCAGAGAGAAGCACTGTATGTCTGCGTACTGTGTTAGGATGGGGTGGGGGTGGGGGGGGGGGGGGGGGGGGGTTGACCCTGTGTCCCTCATGTGGCTCTGTGAGTGCCAGGGGCCAAGCTGTAGTTTGCTGAGAACCCAGCACTCCTTGAGTGACAGCATCCTTCCTGTTGTGGTCACCATGGGAACAGGAGAGTGTTTTCCCAAGTAAACTCCGTGGAGCTCTGCACCACATCAAACGCCGCTGCCATGAGTCAGCCTCCAGCTCTACAGGGATCCTAACTATAGCAGAGCTAACTGCTTACAAGGCAGTGTGCAGCAGTTTTAATGGACTGTGGTTTCCTACTTGGCCTAGTTGGCTGAGGCATTTGAAGTCAGTAAAATGGCGTATGTTTGTCTTTTGCTAAATAGTTAACCTCCATACATGTATAGCATGCACACACACACACACACACACACACACACACACACATCAAACTCCTGCAAATCATCGAGTACATAACCGCTGCTATGTCACCTTCAGTGTTGTTCAGCAGAGTAACAGTTCTGCTGGTAACAGAGACTGAGGCTGTACAGCTGGAAAACATTAACTCCACAAATGATGGCAGCACACTGCCCTATACACCCCAATGATGTCATCCCTCACAGAGGTTCAGACTCACACACAGCTAAACCCCGGTCACACGAGGAAGGACAGGCAAGCACTGGGAGCACACATGCTCAGGCACACTGTAGACCCAAACAATAGCAAAGGTGCACACACACAAACTGAATGCTAACACTTTATTTTACAGGTCCATAATGATAATATCTATATAATATATAATATAATATTTTTGGGGAAAACTGAGATAATGTAAAGTAACTGCTATGTTCTTTAAATTTGTTATTAAAAATGAATACAAAGTTAGTATGGCACATTTTTCAGCATAGTTTTTTCCTGAGTTCATCAGGTCAGCTGAACATGCAAAACTCAAAACATTTACCGTACAAAATAAATGATTAGCTTATAAAATGTGTTCCATTGTTATAAATTACAAACTGTAACGACTTAGCTCCGCCTCGACCAGCTAACATTAAAATGCTGCTTACACGTTAATATAAGAGTAAAAATAATGAGAACTTCAAGTAAAACATGGAGGACTAGAACTTGTGTTTTGATATTGTGGTATTGCTAGATTTACATTAAAAAAAATTGAAATAATTCTGTGACCACTTCTTTGCAGTTGGAAATTAAAGGTAGGCATACAATTTAACAAACATGGACAATAATATACTTTCAATCATTAATCTATAGCCTATTGTTACCAAATGGATCTTTGTAAGTTTCTAAAATGATTAAAAAGCCATTTTCTTTCTCGGAAATATCTCTGGAAATGAACTTGAAAACTCAACTGTGCTCTTCTGTTGTCTATATACTATATCATTTCCTTGTTCTTTCTCCTGAAGTCACAGTCAAAAGTAGTGGGTACCAATTTAACGTTTTCTCCATTTCCCCAAACAAATAGCACCATTTTAAATTGTACTTTTTAGGGAACTTTCTAGGAAATCACTTGGAAAATAAATGACCCATAAAATAAAGCATTACCAAAGATATACTGTTAGAGTGGTTGGCATTTATTATGCGTCCAAGGGAGTTCAGAAATTGGATATTTGAGTTACAGATAATGAGCTGAGAAGAAATAGGGAGTGACAGAGGGGAAAAAAGGAGGGACTGAAAGAAGAAGTAAAGCAGATTATTCCGTCTCATCGTGTGCATGGTGGTACGGGTGTTTGTGGTTTTGTCCGGGGATGTGACACTCTGCTTGTAGGGTTTTGTTCTCCCATTTCATTGTGTGATTTATTTAGTCTCCTAACCGACTCTTAACTAAAGGACAGGTGTCCTGGGAGCTGAGCTGCTTTACACTGCATCGTCTCCATGTCTGTGCCTCTAACCACAGAGTGTGTGTCAGCTTCCCTTCCTTGGAAGTGCGAGGTCCTCATCACTTATTCAACACTCACCACCTCATCCGCTGAAAAATTGCCCTGAGTGTTTTGCTTTAAATTCATCCCTCGCTCTCTCTCTGTCTATTTTAAAAGGAGGGGAAGTAAAACAATTACAAAAAAGGGCTCCAACAAAACAAACAAAATGCTGAGAAGACTGTAGCTGTTGTAGCTTTCCATCAATTAACCTCCAGCGCTGGCTCCGCGTTAAGACTGCAGTGTTTTCTTATGGGAAACGTGCAAAGAATTTTAATTTGATCGATGGCTACAGTACAGAACATCATCGGTTAAAGACTTACAGCATGAATATGGCGCGATCAGGCCTCATTCTTACATGATGATGAACAGAACATCTACTTCCTTTATGCACATTTTGCATTTGTGCTTTAATATCATGTGGACAAAAAAACAGCAAAATCTTGCTAAAGGGTTTTACACTTTGCTGTGGTGTACAATTTGGCATATTCATTAAGAGAAGATGCGTAAAGGTTGAAACAGAGTTTTTGAATGTACAGTAACAGGACCTGCTCCTGGTTTGTCTTCTTCTGAGTTCAGGTTGACTGGGCAGTGTAGACACAGCTTCAGCACATTATTGCCACCCACTGTTACAGACTCCACCAGAAAGCTCAACGTACGGAATTGAAAAAATTACTTATATAAATGCCATATCAGCATCAATTAAACTCCGCAATTTAGGAGTCGTTGGTGCTCTTTATGGTTTCCTGTCATCCTCTCCTGTAACTGTTTGCATGTCACCAGATAATGGAAACATGCAATGATTAGTTTTAACCTTGACGCACATTTGGATGGAAACGTACTTACAGCAGCCAGCATGGTGATTTGCGTTTGAAAAAAAAAAGAAGTGTGAAGGCAGATGGATGAATGAGAGCACAACACCGAGCTCGCTGTATAACATGGGGACTTTGCTGGCATCTACAGGGCATGTATGTGTGGGCATATTAGCTTGACAGGACCATTGTGGAGGCCTGGCATACAAACAAAGCCCATCTTTGTGGCGTCCGTGTGTTTTAGCTGCTGCTATCAGGCATGTTGCGCTGAAGAGCCTTTAGTGAGAGGCAGTGGTTTTGGAGGTGGTGGTGGGTGTGGTTAATGTTTCTCTTTCTCTCCACTTTGTACATTGCTCTGGACATATGCACTGTCATCTCCACACACACATTAATATTTGTACACTGTGTGGGTGGGGAATAACAATTCCACCTGTGCCCACGCTCATGTATGTCGTGTGTCTTTCTGTGTGTTTGTGTGTGTTGTGTGTGTTGTACTGTTTATATTTAGCTATGTAAAGGATTATAATAATGAGCATTTATGTGGGTGGTGGGTGGGATTTTCTGTCACATTGGCATGGACACTAATGACCTTAATCATGACCTAAACAACATCACCATGGTTACCTCCTACTCTCTGCAGGGAGCGGAGAGTGTGCAAATGTCTGGACCTATACATTATGCGTCACTTGATTACAGATCTACCGACACCCTTTGAAAGCAAGGCACCCATAGAGCTAGATTAGAAGGTATTACAGGTCAAATGTGTAAAATGTTCCCTCAAATGACCCTGGGTGTGGGGAACTACCGGTTTCTCTTCAGTGATGCTTTGGGATCTGCGTTTACATGTTTGACTTTATTTGTGTTAATGTCTACTTGTTCTGTTCCTTGTGTCATTGTTCAAGTCACCTCTAACCTCTCGTCGCTGTCATGTGAAAACCATGGATCTCCAAAACATCCACTTTTCGTAAGCAATTTTGGAGCTACGTGGTTTTTATGTGATAGTGCCGCTTTTTGTGTTGTTGTTATGTCATATTGCGGCAATTAAATACACAAGTGTGGACATGCATTAAGCTGCAGTTTCTGAATGCTGGTTCCATGAAAACTCACTGTGTTAAAGAAAAATCTTCCAACTTCTGTCTTTAAACACAGTCAATGCATTATTAAATGAATTTAGTTAGTAGTTAGTGTTATTTTCACTTCCTCTACCGTGTGTCGCGGTGCGGATTTTGACGATCATTGTTCCATTGAGGAAATATTAAGGCTTAAAGGACAAGTACTCTGGGCAGTATTTGATTGATTGACAGATGTCTCAGCCTGTCACATTCCATTTCTTGTCCTTGTTTTCCCCATCTCACTCCAACTCCTCCCCGTTTAACTGAATTAAATGTTTTTGGCTCCAGTGACTGACAGATACGGCAAAGACCAGCAAACCAAAATGCAGCTTTCAAAGCGTCCCTTCACAAAATTTGGGTGACATAACTGCTGCTTCGTCCAAATTTTTCTACAATCTATGTTTTGGAAAAATCTTTGGTTCTGCAAGTACGACTGGCAAAGAAGAACAAAGGGAATTTTATAATGAGAATAATTTCAAATTGCTGCGAAACATATGAAAACCATTTTGTTCTCAGAATGCACATTTTTTATTTCTTTTTAGCCACACACAGCGAAAATGGAACATGAAGAATAAAGCAGGACCAGATGTTACGGTGACATGAGAACAATTAGAGTGGTTAAAGTGATTGTCGCTGGCACTCACGGACATCAGAAATTATATAGTGGAATTTTATACTTGAAGCACTTGTTTTAGACGTACCAAAAGCCCAGTCAATAGTGTCCTATTGCCGGTCAATGTGCTGAACCAAAGTCAGGGGAATTTCATGCTAGCTCCACAGTCCTGAAACTCCACATGCACGCTTAATCTGCAAAGCCGCCCACTCCCCACTTTTCATCCACTTTCCGTTCACTAGCCTCTCTCACCACTCCCCAACACTCTCCCCAGAGCCTCACACACACTCTGCCAACTCTGGAGCACTAAGCTGAATTTACTGTAGCAAACACATGCTTAAACACATACATTTAATACACTCTTTAAAAAAGCAACAGTTTATTTAACCAAATCAGAGTGTGGGATAGCGTGTCTGTGCCTTATGTCCTGTCTTCAGTGCACAAACCGCAAATGCACAAACACAGCGAGCAGAACTCTGACTTGAAAGGACTGGTGTGATTGGGAGGAAAAAATGGTGAAGGAGAGTGCTGCAGAATGAAAAATCAGAAAAATGATGTAGGTTTGTGTGTGTGTCTAGCAGCTGGTTCTGGTCAGCTGACAGCTATTGCAGACTGTGATTTGTTGGGTGAGCTGGGCTGGGCTGAACCGTGCACAGCTGCAGTCAGTGTGTGTGTGTGTGTGTATTAGAGGAAGAGAGAGAGAGAGGGAAAGAAAGAGAGAGAGAGAGCCATGTAAGACTGCCAGTGTGTAAGCTCAGCAACAGCAACATTAGGAGCTGGAGACTGGGGTAGAGCAGTGCAGGAAAGACACAGAAAGCTTGCAAAGCAGGACTCATTGAGGTGAAGCAAGGCAGGGGAGGCTAGAGTAGGATGGAGTCTCAGTTATCCTACTGGGCTTGAACCAAGCACAGCACCGCTGGCCGGACCAGGGGCTGACTGGACTGGACTGAACTGGACTGTGTCATCAGGGCAGACAGTTGAGTTCAGGTTGACTGGGATAAACAAGGAACCTCAGTTCAGGTGAAGCCTATACTGCTGGACTGGATCAGGCTGGACTAGGAGACAGTGGATTATGGGTTGTTCGGCCAGTGTGGTCCTGCTCCTACGCTCAGTGGGCGGGGCCGACTGTGGCCACATGTGTTCGCGACAGGACCAGATGTCATTGGATGCTGCCACTCCCACCCTAGAGGGTTACACCACTACCACCTCACCTCTGACCATCATTGTAATGGTAACCAGCTCTAATGCACCTCCAACTCCCCATTAACATTCTACCTAATGCATGTGTGGGCAGGTAGAGGGGGCTACAGTATGTGGGTGTGGAGTAATTGTGTGCGCAATGACATCATGTTTGGATGTGCATGAATGTATGTTTATGTGCATTTTAGCCAGAGGTTAAAAGTCGGCAATTTTTACCATGTGTTTACACTTTATTTTCTTAGTTTTGTTTAGTTTTCTCTACATCTCTGCCTTTCCTTGTCAAATGGTCTCTTTTTTACTGGCTCTTTCTTTGTCTCTCTTGCTGAGGTTGATATATGGTCAATGATTGGGGCCTGGTTGTTTCCCTTCACAGCTGAGAGGCAGAAAGACGGAAATGGAGGGAGGAGAACAGAGGGGGGATGGTGGGGTCAGACATGAGGAATCTAGTTTCTGTGGGAAAAATCTGCTTTCTCTGCATATGGCCCACAGAGAAGATGATAAAAATAGCTATTCAAAGAGAACCATGAATAAGATGGTTTGATGAGAGTTGTTTGGCGGAGTGAATGAATGAGTGCATGACAGGATGAATGAGTGCATGAAGGAATCGATGAATGAATTACATAAACGTACATGTGTGTTTCTCCTTGCTGATTTTTCTTTTCAGTGCAGGGCTGCATGTCAGCCATCTGTTTGGTATCTGTATCCATTAGTGTTGGCCAGAATTTTTTTTTATTCCCAGAAAGACCCTGGTTTCTGTAAGCCCAGTGGAAAGATTTTTAGAGTTTTGGCAGGGTGGGATCTTTACAGTCGCCCCTTCTGTTTCTCCTTTCTTTCTTTTCCTCCATAAACCTCCCGTCTCTTCTGGTGTCGTTTTTTTTCTGATCTCTGTGGCAAACTACAGTTGTGATAGTTTACACTGCAAAGTCATGTTTGCCTGCTGATTCTTGTACTGTAAGTATAAGAGCATGTGCTGATATATTCAGGCCAGTCTGCACCAGAAACTAGAGCACTAATTCTACCTTTTGCTGATATAGCATGCGATATTTCCATGTCAGAGTAAGTGATTCATCAGTGCCAAGGTTTCTACACTTTTTACAGGCTTAAAAGACACTATAGCAATCATGTTGGGAATAGTCTTCTACTTTAAATGATTTAGTCACCTTATTAAAATAGAAAGATGGCACTTTTCTCAATAACTGTTTTTGCAGCACCGTTTAATGCTTTAAGATAGCGATCTGATATGTGATTCACCAGTTGGGATTTAGACTGTTGGCCTGGACACCTGGACAGTGTTACGTTTCAAAAGGTTTTGTGACATACAATTGCATTAGACACTCATGTAGGGAGTCAGGTTGATGGATTCTAGGAGAATCAAGCAAAAAGCTACAGCTGTGTGTCATCTGCATAAAAATGATGCATACAGACAGAGAATAGTAAAGGCCCAATATAGAGGCCTCGGGAACTCTGATGAGCTCATTCTCTTTTGAAGATGTGAATGAAACCAACTTGTCCTGACCCTGAAATTTCCACCCATTGTCTAAGATGTTCAATTAATTGATTGATCAGTAGTGTCTGAGTGGCAGAGCTGTGAGCTAAAATAACTGCCAGCTGCCAGCAGTGAGTCCTTCATAACATAAAGGCATAATGTAATAAAGTGCCACCTCCTGACTATGGTCAGGAAATTTCTTGAAAAGTTGATTTGTGGTCATGAAACTAATCATCTACAACAACTTTGGTCCATAGAAATGTTTGAAACTTGGTTTTCAGTTCTTCAACTCTGTTTGATCAAGAGAAGATGTCTTTAAAGGGTTCAATATACAGTGCATCCGGAAAGTATTCACGGCGCTTCACTTTTTCCACATTTTGTTATGTTACACCCTTATTCCAAAATGGATTAAATTAATTTTTTTCTTCAAAATTCTACACACAACACCCCATAATGACAATGTGAAAAAAGTTTTTTTGAAATTTTTGCAAATTTATTAAAAATAAAAAACTAAGAAATCACATGTACATAAGTATTCACAGCCTTTGCCATGAAGCTCAAAATTGAGCTCAGGTGCATCCTGTTTCCACTGATCATCCTTGAGATGTTTCTGCAGCTTAATTGGAGTCCACCTGTGGTAAATTCAGGTGATTGGACATGATTTGGAAAGGCACACACCTGTCCATATAAGGTCCCACAGTTGACAGTGCATGTCAGAGCACAAACCAAGCATGAAGTCAAAGGAATTGTCTGTAGACCTCCGAGACAGGATTGTCTCGAGGCACAAATCTGGGGAAGGTTACAGAAAAATTTCTGCTGCTTTGAAGGTCCCAATGAGCACAGTGGCCTCCATCATCCGTAAGTGGAAGAAGTTCGGAACCACCAGGACTTTTCCTAGAGCTGGCCGGCCATCTAAACTGAGTAATCGGGGGAGAAGGGCCTTAGTCAGGGAGGTGACCAAGAACCCGATGGTCACTCTGTCAGGGCTCCAGAGTTCCTCTGTGGAGAGAGGAGAACCTTCCAGAAGGACAACCATCTCTGCAGCAATCCACCAATCAGGCCTGTATGGTAGAGTGGCCAGACGGAAGCCACTCCTTAGTAAAAGGCACATAGCAGCCCGCCTGGAGTTTGCCAAAAGGCACCTGAAGGACTCTCAGACCATGAGAAACAAAATTCTCTGGTCTGATGAGACAAAGATTGAACTCTTTGGTGTGAATGCCAGGCGTCACGTTTGGAGGAAACCAGGCACCGCTCATCACCAGGCCAATACCATCCCTACAGTGAAGCATGGTGGTGGCAGCATCATGCTGTGGGGATGTTTTTCAGCGGCAGGAACTGGGAGACTAGTCAGGATAGAGGGAAAGATGAATGCAGCAAAGTACAGAGACATCCTGGATGAAAACCTGCTCCAGAGCGCTCTTGACCTCAGACTGGGGCGACGGTTTATCTTTCAGCAGGACAACGACCCTAAGCACACAGCCAAGATATCAAAGGAGTGGCTTCAGGACAACTCTGTGAATGTCCTTGAGTGGCCCAGCCAGAGCCCAGACTTGAATCCGATTGAACATCTCTGGAGAGATCTGAAAATGGCTGTGCACCGACGCTTCCCATCCAACCTGATGGAGCTTGAGAGGTGCTGCAAAGAGGAATGGGTGAAACTGCCCAAAGATAGGTGTGCCAAGCTTGTGGCATCATATTCAAAAAGACTTGAGGCTGTAATTGCTGCCAAAGGTGCATCAACAAAGTATTGAGCAAAGGCTGTGAATACTTATGTACATGTGATTTCTCAGGTTTTTTATTTTTAATAAATTTGCAAAAATCTCAAATAAACTTTTTTCACGTTGTCATTATGGGGTGTTGTGTGTAGAATTTTGAGGAAAAAAATGAATTTAATCCATTTTGGTATAAGGCTGCAACATAACAAAATGTGGAAAAAGTGAAGCGCTGTGAATACTTTCCGGATGCACTGTATTCAGTTTTAAACTGAGTGAGACTAGCACCACTGGCCAGTGTAGAAAATGTCAGGATAAAAGGTAAAACTACTTAAAAAAAATGACCTCTATTGGGAATTTAGCTGGAAGGATGTCAAAAGAGCCTTATTGTAACCATGGCTTCCATCAAGTACTCTCTGAAGAGTCTAAGGATATAGGGGTGTTAGGGGAAAAAATACAGACTCTGGGACAAACACATGCTCACAAGCCATGTCCCCTAGCTGTCAGACCCTCCATCTCTCTCACCAAGCTTGACACTCCTGACACTCTGCCTATTCGTTGGTCACCCTGTCACTGACACTGCGGTCAGGGAAAGAATGCAAATCCTCCCGTCTTTCTTTGGCTACTGTCAATCCTGTTTGGTGTTGACTTCTTGAGCGGCATTCGATAATGTGTTTTTGGTCGGTTAATTGGTTGTCGACAGGGTGTGTGCTTTCGGGAATTATTTATTTGTCCATTCACTGCCGATGAATGGTCTGCAGAATTACCTTCACACAGCTGAACGGACAGACTGAAATAGACGTGTTAAGTAGACAGCCACCACAAAAACAGTGCTGTGTGTGTGTTTTGGACAAAAGGCAAGAAAGTTAGAAAAAAAGTTGGGTTCACTGGCTTTTCACTTTTAACTCAACACGTCAAATTGGCCCTACAAAAGTGGGGAACGCTGGTTTTCATCAGAGGAGTGACTTCTCTTAGAAGTATGAATCCCCATTAGTCCCACTGTGTCTCTCCTCAGACCCTGTATCGCTCTCATGATGTAAAGCAGATGGCTTCTGTCTGGTTTCTTCTCCCCTCTGCTGTCTCAGCTGTCTCTGTCCCCCTCTCTCCCCCTTTCTGTCCCTGTCTCTATACTCCCTATCACTCTTTCACACTCTTTCTTTACTTCCACACTCCCCTTCTCTTCCTTACATCTTTCCCTTTAGGGGATGATAAGCCCTTAAATCTGTGCTTGAGAATGACACCGACCAGCTTGTGCACACAATGTGCAAAGATGTGAACCCTGTGATTTCTCTCCATCTTTGTCTTAATCATTTCCCAACTTAGATTTATTCTGCTCTTCTTTTTTTCTTCTGAACAGTTATGCTGGAGGAAAGCCATGCTGTGAGCCACCAGTCTAGTGCTCTATTTGTGCCCTCCACACAGCTGTAGTTTACCAACATCAACACCCACTCTATCTCACCCCTGCTAAGAGGGAGGGAGAGAGGGAGGGAGAGAAAACAGAGGAGCAGGGGGACTGAAGGAGAGATGTTAAAAGAGATGTTTAATAGGGTGAGAACAAGGGAGCAGAGAGACAGAGGGAGAATCAAAGGAAGAAGAAATAAAGGAGTACGCTGCTGAGGATGTTTGATGAAATGAGGAAGCGATAGGAGGGGATGAGAGGGAGGACTGGAGGGATGGAGCCAGCTGAGGCAGCTGGTGCAGAACAGAGGATGGATGGAGGGAGCGAAAGAGTGAAAGAAGAGGAGGGAGGTTGAGCTGCTGATGTTAAATAGGCTTGAAGGAGTGCAGGGCTAAGAGCGTAATTATGATTCACTGTTTCAGATGCGAAACATCAAATACTTATTAACGGTTATTAGATTGGGAAAACATACAGTAGATTAAGATTAATGCTTTGCTTAGAAGTGTCTTGTCCTGGTAGACTTGCAGGGTCATGTTGTTGTTTCACTCCCTCGTGAACATCAGAGTTGCAGTCATGAGACAGACTGTAGTGTCATTTCTGCTGAAACACAAAGTGACCCTACTAGTCACACTACTGCCATTAACTGACGTGAGCTTGACATACTATAAACTATAGCATGTGCTATTACACTTAAAAGATGGAGTGTGGAGAGGAATGAACAGCTTCAGATTAGTAATGAATCACTTCTGAATTACTAATCACAAATGCTTTAAAGGCTCAGTACACACAAACCCCCCAACATATTTTCTCACTTAGTACTTACATGAGATTGCCGTCTAACCCTAACCCCAATACAAGTGAGATGAATTTAATTTAATTTGTTGCACAGATGTTGCTGTAAACAGTTTGAATAGGAACTACTTTCCACCAAAGAAATAGCCCCTATATGAAAACTGTTGACAGCGTGTTCTGTAGATTATCCCGAGTGAAACAACGATGCTGTTTCTAGAAAGAATTTCAAACAAACAGTTATTTTTCAGTGTTGTGAGCACCGCAAATGAAATACCATTCAGCTGCATTGGGGTGGAAGCATAAAATTCACCTAATTACAAAATATGGGCATGAATCAAACAAAAATCTGCATGTCCCAACCACAAGAGGGAAGTGATACAATATGTGTGTTCTCCTTTGAAATATGAGTGAATTGACCCTTGATTGTGTCACTTTAATCCCTCAGTGCTCCCAAAAAGCCTAATGGCTGTGCCTTATGTAATGTGTTACCAGCAGGTGTAGCAGTTTGTGTTGTATCGTCAGGAGTTGTTTCCTCTTGTACTTCTCTCTGGGGAAGTGAGTGTCTGTGTGGGGAAGTGAGTGTCTGTGTGGGCAAACATGGATTTAAAAGTTGTGTGTTTATGTTGTGTTATGTTGTATCAGTGGATACCTCCTGTATGTTTTTTTATTTTGTATATGTTTTTTTCATGTGTACAGCGTGTTGCAGACAGTCATGTAGGAGGAGATGGAGGACAGGTTAGCCTTAGAACAGGAAGTTGATGAATTTGCATGTTAGTTCATATGTTTGTGTGCATGTGTGGGCTGATGGTGTGCTATTGATAACTTTGGACAGAAGAAGATAAGATGCTGAGAGTTTGACTTTGAGTGCGTGTGAGTACATGATTGTGCTTAACTGCAGAGATGGGTCGTCCGTTATTGTGTCTGTTTGTACGGTTAGTAATGTGGAGTGTAAAAACATTGATTGTCTGTAAGCTGTTTGTTCAGTAAAGATAACAGTGTCTTACGTTGTCTCGCTGAATTGTCAGAAAGTGAAAGCATTGAGAATGTGATGTGTAGAAACTGGAGCGCCTGATTGGTTTGTTTCTCGTTTACTGGGGATTTTCTGTGTGTGGGTGTGGTTGCGTATGCTGAAGTGTGTGTGTTAGACATCAAACATCAACTTCCTCTACATCCACGTGCACTGACACAAACTCATGAATCCACTCAGTGTTAGTTCTGCTTCTGATAGAGCGCATGTCTGCGACGTGTGTTTTGTTTAGTTCACTTTTAATTTAGCTTCAACCGTTTTTCATCAGGTCGTGCTGCTGATTTTTTTCTGTAATACTGCACACACTCGCTCGCACACTTGATTCTGCTCGCCATGAGCTTCAGGAGCAAAATCACCTTCAGGAAGAGACTAAAGAGCAAACGAGTGCGATCGGATTTCAACCGGCTGAGTATTGTATGTATTCTCTTTCTGTCTCTGCTAGTTGTTACATCAAGTGACACTCACGCCGCACAAGTATTTATTGACTATCACATGACTGTAGTTGACTGTCAGTGACTTACAGGTGTTTACATGCTGTCAGTCATAGTCATTGTTGTGATTTATACAGCTTTAATGATTATAGACCACAGTCTATGGCCATTATATTGTAGTGTTTTATGATGTTTAGGTGCTTCATTTCCTCCTCTTTTGAAGATTTGTTTGTTCCACTACATTGAGCCAGGCTCTGTGACAGGAAGAGCCAGATAGAAGAGAAGAGCTTTGAAGTTGACAGATTAAATGATGTGCGTGTTAATGATACACACCTAGCAGAGCTAATACTACATTACTCTATATCTGTCAGATGTCAGCTCACGAGGGGAAAGCCAGACTTTCCCCTGAAACATTTACTCTGACGTCACATGGGTGAGGGTAGAGTCACAATGCACAAATGAAAACCTCAAGCTTAATCTACTCACCTGCCTTTGGTTTCCTATTTATGTTAGAATCTTATGTCATTTATCTGCTCATACGCACATGTTAAATAATTTTGGTTTAACCATTAGTTATTAGGGCTACAACTAATGATTATTTCCATTATAGATTAATTATTTAATCATTGATTAATTGTTTGTCTAAAAGCATCTTCTATTGTGATTTACTTGACAACTTGACAGTTGGGTTGAGATCTGGTATCTTTGTAGGCCACAGCACATGATTCACATCTATTTGGTAGACGCCAAACATTACAATGTCACGTTTCACTCATTTATTCAGGTTTTTTCTTTAATTTGACCCATCACGATTTATCAGAGACCAAGCTGACACCTTCAAACTGCTCGTTTCATCCAACATAAAAGGTTAATCAATTATCACGATGGCATGTTGACAAATTGTGTTGACAATTAATTTGGCAATCAATCAATCAATACAATTAAACTGAACAGGCACAAGGAACAAAGAACTCAAAAATAACACTCTAGATGAACTGTGACTATATTGTAGGCCTGGACAGAGTGTAAATCATGCTGACAGTGTAAATCAGCATACATACAGTATAGTGTAATACTGCATGTAATATTAACAGTATATAGTATGGGTGGTAAGGGCTATACTTAGACAGAGGGCTGCCCTAAAACATAGATCTCCTTCAGTTGAGTTGCTTTTCTCCTCTGTGCTTTCTCTTGGTTGTGTGAGGCCTGTTCTGACTGTTGAGGTAGCTGTGGTGGGTAAAAGCCCCGGTCTGCACTGCATGTCGTGTGAACCAAACCAAACATCATTACTTCCTCTGCCTTCCTCACCACAGCCGGCTTCAGCTCTCATTTTGCTGCTGTTGCTATTCTTTGAGTGACAGAAGTAATTTGCCATTGTCCTCTAGCTGTAAAATACATGTTTAAAATGTTTTTTTTTGTGTGTGACTCTTTGACCAGTTACATTATCCTTCAACATCGTTTTACGTCTGTTTGAGAAAAGAGAAAGTTAGTGTGTAACGGATTGTTTAGCCTGAAGTGCATCAAGTTCTAGTTTGGTGGTGTATGCACCGAGCGTGGGGTTTGGAGGTGTGTTGGTGACTCTTGTATGTGGTGTTATAAACAGTCAGTTTAAGTTGGTCTGGTTGCTTGTTGAAGTTTTCACTTACTGAGAATAAAATCCACCGGTATCATGTTGTGTGTCCAGTTAAATGAAGCTGTCTCTAAAGTATCTAATGTTTCTCATACTAGTTGTTCTGTGTGGTGTCTCACAGCCTCACTTCAACTGAAGTGCTACTTCCTCTGTGATTCTTTTCGGTCCTAATGATGTCATGTCACAGGAAATGTCATGATCATAACTGTATCTGTCATGGAT
This sequence comes from Enoplosus armatus, assembly GCF_043641665.1. NCBI lineage: Eukaryota > Metazoa > Chordata > Actinopteri > Centrarchiformes > Enoplosidae > Enoplosus > Enoplosus armatus. The sequence continues at coordinate 14,523,601 of NC_092184.1, read as the reverse complement.
ACTGCTTTAAATAAAATCTTTATGCTGTAAGATCAGTGTGGTTCATGAACACAAATGTAAAAAACATTATACTATATTGTCTTTTTTTCTGCTTTCACAATATCTGGTTATAGATTTGTGTAATAGACAGTTTATAGCTTTTAGAAGGGTTTTCAATATCGGAGCCAAAACATTACTTTTTTGATACTTCATTTACAAACTGCTCACTTTATAAGTGTTAGATAAAGACATCTCCATAGATAGAATATAGTCCAAAGTTAGAAAGGTTTACTAATCAGGAAGTATTTGATCAATTTGACCAAGCAACTTTCAATACTTGACACTTTTCACTACCTATCGTATTGTATCATCGTATATCTCACTATAACTTATTGTTTTGTATCGTATTGGGGTTTGATACCCAACAACAAGTGAACACTAATCCAATGTCTTTGTGTTTCCATTTGCAGCAGGAGAAGCCGAAGCTGATCGATCCTCTTGACTATGAGACTGTCATCTTTGAACTGGGGGACGAGTTGAAGGAGGACCCTCTCAGAGACCTGCTCCTGTTCCCTGACAATGATCTCTCGGTAAGTGTGTGTGTGTGTGTGTGTGTGTGTGTGTGTGTGTGTGTGTGATGGCCTGATGGTTCAGTGGTTAATGGAGTCAGAACAAAAAGGTTCTTGGTTTAATCTGAATCCTGCGTGTTCTGAATTGAGTTATTTATCGATTCATTGCAAGCTACCAGAGGCTGACGTGACATGTATTTTTCTGGGATTGTTTTTGCCTTTATCAGTGTACAGAACAGGGGGGATGACATGCAACAAAGGTCCACAGCCAGGCTCAAACTGGGGACGCTGAGACGACGTTATCAGTGTCTTAAGTAGTGTTCATGCCATGGATGTTACTTGCTTTGTTCCATTATGGGAACTTTTTAAGGCACTATGTTGTGCATAAATTTACTCAAACTTTCTCTGAATTAAGTAAAAGTAAAATTGCGGACAGTAAATGTAGCACACTATATAGTAGATAGGGAGTGGTTTTGGACACAATCCAAGTTGTCAGTTCTTAATTTGACAATGATACATTTTTGTTTAAAATGCAACATGTGATATCTTTTATCCAGCCCAACATGAGACACTTATTCACACTAATCATGCACGTTAAGCATTGCAGTCTTTTCATTACAGTCAACAATTTATTCTCGCCGGCTCCCTTCAGCTCTTTGTTTATTAGTACTTTCATTACTGTGCTAATGTGTTTCTGCACACGCAGATCCCCTGCACATTAAGATGACCTGCTCGTGGTAAAGGGAAACGTTTGCTTGCAGAGTTGTAGCTTTAATGCATAGCTCTGCTGGTTCCCAGCTCTGTCTGGCTACAACACAATCTCCTCTGATTTTCTTTGTCTCTGCAGCCTACAGTCAATTTCCATAATTGTAAGTGAAAGTGGCTTGGCAGAGTATTGCTAATGCACAAAAGGCATTTACTAGATCTGCTTCATTGCCAGTTGGTTATTGAGCTCAGCCCTCTAGCCAGCTGATTGTATAAATCAATGTCTGTCTCTGTTCACACACAAAGATCTTTAGTGCTGACTTGTTTTCATTCCCATTCTGCACAGTCACTTAAATATTGGTTGTTGATTTTATGTTTCATGGATCATAAAATATACTTTATATAATTAAAGATGCATGATTCAAAAGTTTGTTTTGTAGTTGTAGGTCTAAACACTGCTGAGAAAGGGAATACTTATTAAGAGATTTGACTTGAATTATTCATCTTCACGGCAATAAAGCTGGCCAGAAACGATTTCGAGAAGAAGGAATGAATGAATATTTCATCAATACGCTGGATAACTTTCTGCATGTCCTCTCAAATCATCACTCATGAGGTGTTAATATATAAGCCATAAAGCATGACAAGGAGTCCTGATGAGGGGAGACAAGACTAAGAGTACAGTCATGTCTATGGTTCTGTGAGGCTGCCCAACGGTGCTTCAAGCATGCCAACATGCTCATAATGACAATGTTGGCATGTTAACGTTTACCATGTTCATCATCCTAGTTTAGCTTGTTAGCATGCTAGCATTTGCCAATTAGAAGTAAACACAAAGACCACTGAGGCTGATGGGAATGTCATTAGTTTTGCAGGTATTTATAAACCAAAGCACTGGAGAAAGGGACATTTTTGACCTGCTGGTAGCGCTTGATGAAAAGTAATGGGATCACAAAAGTGATTAGGATACATCCTCTAGGGACCATGAATGTCTGTACAACATTTCATGGCAATCCATCAATCCATTTTTGTATTGCCGAGATATTAGGCCCAGTTCATTGTTTCACACAGTATATGAGGATACTGCATTATAGGCTGTTTCCACCATTCATTGCTCAGTTGAATTAGTGAGAGTTAACTGACAATGTGGTGAGAAGTACCAGTTTTGCCATTGTGATTATCTGCAGTTTAATATACAGATGGGTGACAGTATAAAGGGAGAACAACAATTTAAAGCAAATATTAGGAACGTGTTGTGTCACCACGAGCCTCCAGAACAGCTTGAATGCTCCTTGGCATAGATTCTTGGGATGAACACTGTTTGTCCATTTGGTGTTTTGATGATAGCGATGGAGAGCGCCGTCTAACATGTCAGTCTAAAGAAAATCTAAATTGTTCAGTTTACATGTCCGTCCGTCCTGGAAGAGGGATCCCTCCTCTGTTGCTCCTTCCTTTCCTTCCTTTCTTCCATTTTTTTTCTTCATTAAAGGGTGTTTTCGGGGAGAATCTAGGGTCTAAGGATAGAGGGTGTTGTATGCTGTACAGATTTTAAAGCCTCTTGAGGCTTTACTTGACAACTTGAGATCTGGTGTCTTTGAAAGCCACAGCACATGATTCACATCTAGACACCAAACCATTACAATGTCACATTTCTCCACTCATTCATTCAGGTTTTTTCTTTAATTTGTCGTCAATCTGTACAATGTGTTTTGATTTAGAACAACTATTGAACTATGTAAAAGTATATATAGAAAGAAGCATTTTCAATAGCCATGGTGTTTTTATTACCTGTGACCCTGAACAGAGTAATTAGCTTAGAAAATAGACAGATGGATGATTTCCTTTTAACAATAATCAGTGTTTCCCCCAGGAGATCTGCCACCCAGATCCTTACACATCTTGTCTCAAGATCAGTTTAGTTAGTAGATGACAGCCTAAACAACACCCACAATTATCGGATGTGGCATTTGCTTTGTGAAATAGCACCTCTGCTCTTTTCCCCGGTGGTTAATGTTTTATCTCGATAAAGTATATTATTTGTATGTGATTGGAGGTGTTCTTTTTATTTCACCCCTCTATGAAACATATCAAAATAATTGTGTTTCCTGTCATGTTAACAGTCCCTTCTCGATCCTTTTATCCGTCCAGGTATCCACTGTGCCTCAGGAGAGTCGGACTCTCAAGTCAACTGTTCCAGAGGGGGCAGAACTACAGGCTGAATGTCTGCTGGTCAGACAGGTGAGGCATTAGTGTGTGTGTGTGTTTGTGTTTGCCCACATGTGTCTTTGTGTGCACAAGACTGAACTGAAGCCACTGTAGTTTGGAATTGAGAAAGGTTTCGGTTGGTGGTGGATGTCATTGACATCATGGTACCGGTGGAGCGGTTTTACCATGCCTCTAAAATAAACCAGATGTGTGTGTGCATATCTTGATCTGTATATGTGTGTGTGTGTGTGTGTGTGTGTGTGTGTGTGTGTGTGTGTGTGTGTGTGTAGGCTAGAGCTATCAGGGCTCATTTCAGATCGACCAGCCATAATCTCAAGGGCTCAGCGGAGAAATAATATCTGAGTAGATGGAAACTCCCCAGACAGTACAGTCACAGCTCACTGGAGACTTAGCGTGGTTGTCTGGCTCTCTCTCTCTCTCTCTGTGTGTGTGTGTGTGTGTGTGTCTGCTGTCCTGTCTGAGGTTGATATAGTAGCTGATAATATGTTTGGTCTGTTTATAATTTGTGACATTGTTAACAAAAGATTAAGATCGCTCTAAACAAATGGATTAAAGAGAACAGCGACACGGGAGGATGTGAAACTGGCCTCCAGTCTTTGACTTGTGTATGTACAATACAAAGTAAAAGTACACACCCTGTGAGAGTACCATTTCAACCCCTGAGACCGACAAGTAAGCTATAAAGATGTAAAGATATTTTTATTTGCAGACTCCTTGGGGACAGAGTCTTAATTCAGTTCCCTTTATAATTTAAATAATCTAATGACGAATCCCAGCCTGCACATCAGTAACTAGGCCTCAGGAGAGCTGCGGTAGCTTTCTTCATTGTCTGCACGCTCTCCAGCTGCCCCAGGTCCAAATTTCGCAGAGAGGCCATCATTCTGTAAAGTTAATATTTAATCATATTCACCCTAATCTCCATCCTCTCCCCCAGGCCTGTAAGTACTACAACTCTGAGCTAAATGTGGTCCAGTTCAAGTATGACGACTACGCTGGAGACTACCGCCTGCTGCCCAGGTAATACACTTGGACATCTCTTTATAACCCTGTCTTCTGCGTCTCCTGCATGGGATTTAAAGGAATACTTCATCATTTGGGCGAATACACTTTAATTTTTTGCCGAGAGGTAGATGAGAAGATTGACACCACTTGAACATCTGTATGCTCTATATGAAGCTACGTCCAGGAGATGGTTAGCTTATCTTAGCACAAGCTAGTGGAAATGGCTAACCTGGATTATGTGTGCGAGACTGCTTCTTGGCCAGGCACAGCGACTTTGTTGTCATCACCTTGAGGTTGGCAGACAACCAGTGGAGACACCAGGGAGTCACTACACCCAGTCAAGAAATAGTCCGACACAAACCACACTGTGATTTTTGCACTGATTAAACCAACAAGAAGTAATGTGTCTATTAGGGAGCTTGAGAGGTGCTAGTACTGTAGGTGGATTTTGTTACATTTGGACACAAGCCAGGCTAACTATTCCCCCCTCTCTCCAGTCTTTGTGCTAAAATAAAACTGTTTTGTAGAAAAATGTGTTATAGTTAGTGTATTTCTTTGGATTTTGTATCAGTACCAAAACTCGGTGTTGTAGAGAGTATTTTCAGCCCTTGGTTCTTAGTGTTTCCTTTGCTGTTTCCTTTAGTTTTATTTATACATTGTTTTGCAATGTATGATGAAGTGGAAATTTAAAAACTTGTTTGTTTGACTTCCTGAGTTGATTAAAGACATGCAGAAGTAGCCGCTAACATTATGGTTAACCACAATTATTTACTCTAAGGTGGGAGGTCATTAACAAGAACATGATGGTGATGTTGAGTGAGACAGAAGTAAGACTGAGGACATTCCACTTGAACAAACGTTAACTTTCAGTGCTCCCTCGATCCTTTTTTTAAATGTCAGTCATCCAGTCAGTCGTTTATTTAAATCAAGCTGTCAGTCAGTCAACTGGAGTCTGTCGGGTCCCCGTGAGACTGACCCGGAGCAGCCCTGCAGTTACTGCTCTCAACCACAGGAATGTCCCTCTTCTGTCCCATGGGTTGCCACTGTATTCTTTCAGTCAGTTCACATAACCTCTGAACTGACAACCAGGATGAACCATAAAGTAAGATGCAGCTTAAACACAAGTTAGAGCACAATCATACCAACTTTATTTGTCTCTTCCTAGCTGTGGAATTAGCATAAACACACAAACACTACTCTAATATTGTTTGTTTAGAAGGCTAACAAGCTAACCGACCATAAACTGTAGGCTCACATAGTGAAATACACCAGGGAAACCATAGGACAATGGGAATCTACAGCTACTGTATATGTGTGGTTGTCACCACTGTGATTAAGTGGAGTGATCTTCATCTGTGAAGCCAATATTAGCATTCTTCTGTCAGTGGCCAGCCCATAATCACCAGAAATCTTCTAAACATAGTCCCCTTAAGGGATTTTTTCAGACAGCTTTTCAACTGTGTGACTTTTAGCAGAGGGTGGTTTCAGTGTTATCCTCCACAGACTGCAGCCGAGCTGTCTGCAGCTCACAGCACACACACAAAGGCATTTTATCCCATGGCTCGCACACAATGACGGGTCAGCCTGTGAAATCAGTGGAGCGGGATCAAGCGAGGACTACCTATTGTTGACTCCTGACAGAGAAAGATGGAGCAGAGTCAGCCACCCACAGTCCTTTGCACCACTCAGATAGAGTGGATTAATTAAATTCCTGAAAATAATAATCAATATATTCCATTATCAGAGTTCTTCTGGTCTTTCCCCATTCCTTTGTAGGAAACTGTACAAGGCAGAGAAGCTGCCATCCCATTCTTTTGAGATTGACTATGAGGATGTGGACAAGGATGAGGTTAGTAATGACCATCTTCTGACAAATGCTTTTAGAATGAATGCATTACATGACGGATACATCCTGAGCCTCATGTTTAAATTAGTTTATCGCAGCCTTAAAGCTGTTAAATATACTTTGCAAGAGCAGTTAGCTCATTACAGGTCAGTGGGACATTGTTTATGAACATAATTTAACTGTCAAAGAGTCTCGGAAAGTCTCCTGTTCGCCATTGATCATCTGTTCCTCTGTGTCAGAGGGATGAATGGAAAGCTGAACTATAACTGACCATATTTGTGTTTTACAGGATACCACCTCGCTGTCCTCGTCCAAAGGAGGAGGGGGAGGAGGTGGAGGAGGAGGAGGGGGAGGGATCGGTGTGTTTCGGTCAGGCTGGCTCTACAAAGGGAACTTTAACAGCACTGTCAACAATAGCATCACTGTTCGGGTGAGGAAATGTCTGATGCTCTCCCTTTTCATGCGCACACACATTTCGTCTGTCTTGGTTTTTCACCCCCAACCCTCAGAGGTTCCCCTGTTTTTAGTTAAAATGTTTGACCTTGCTCTCTGACCTGGTAAACTTAGTTTGACTCCTTTCAATGACACATTTTTCCCAGAATTAGTTCGTCACCATCTACATTATTGTTTGTAAAGATTTCTTGAACCTCTTTCTATCTGTGCAGTCATTCAAGAGGAGATATTTTCAGCTCACCCAGCTGACAGATAACTCCTACATCATGAACTTCTACAAAGACGAGAAGATATCCAAGGAACCCAAAGGGTGCATCTTCCTTGACTCGTGCACTGGTGTGGTACAGGTGGGTTTTAAAGCATTCATATACGTAAGAGCGCAACACAGTATATATACTATATAATAAATATGTAGACTTGTATATTTAGAGTGATATAAGGAGGCTTTTCAGGCTCCGTTCCTTACAAAACTGTTGCACACTACCACAAAAGAAGAAGGTGCTGGATACAAAAAGCAGCAAAGAAGAAACTGCACTGTACCTGACCTTCATCAGAGGGATGCTCTCCCTCTATAAACAAAACTCAGTCGCAGGATGTAAGTAGGAAGTAAAAAGAAGTGACATTTAACTTTAGCTGAGCAAGTATTATCTTTTATGAGGAGACATTGTGTTTTATAATTGTACTGCTGTAAAATGTGGCTCATAGTTTGATAATGTAGGGCATGATGACACTGCATGCCCCTTTCAATATATTATTATTTTAGAAATGTTTTACTCACCCAGTGACTGACAAACCCCATGGATATAATGTTTATGTCCCTGCATGCAGTTTAAAGACAGTTGTCTAGCTTAATTTACAGTAATTGCTGGATGTGGGTTTGGGAGTTGCAGCTTCCTCTTTGTTACAAGGACCACAATGGAAATAAGCCCTTAGATTTATTGTGTTTTTATCCTCTGCAATGTAATCATAAGTGTATGCAGTCTTGTATTTCCTTTTATTATTGTCAAATAAATCCATATATCTCTCTAAAGGTAAAGTAGACTGTTAAGACTTCTCCAAAGATGGATTGTACATTTAACAAAAGAAAAATGTAAAGTTCAATTAAAAAGGAAACTTACATAGGACTTCCTGTTTACAAGTACCCACAACCATGGCTGTATTTTGTAATAACTTCCAAACTATCACTTTATTGTTATGATTTAATATGTCCTTGTAAAAAAACAGCAGGCTTTATGATATTTTTCTTCTTTTTAGAGGGGGTTTCTTCATCCAGACACTAAACTAAGCTAGGCTAAGTTCATGATTCATGTGTAAGAAGGAGTCAAATTTTCCAAAAACCAAACCAAGTTCTGGTTTTGTTGTGTAACCACATTCTCCCTTCCATCCATCCCCCTAAAGAATAACCGCCTGAGGAAACATGCCTTCGAGCTGAAGATGAACGAGGTTACGTACTTCGTGCTGGCCGCGGAGAGCGAGCAGGACATGGAGGAGTGGATTAGCACGTTGACCCGCATCTTACAGATCAGTCCCCACGACGGTCCGGCTCCTGACCGCAAGAGTCTGGATCTCACCGACCACCGGCAGGGTGAGGCTGATTCTGTTTTTGTATTTAAGGATACACAAAGTCTACCTACGATGGATGTAAAGAGATGCTGAACTGAAAACCAGTTGGAGAGAGCAAAGGGGATGGAAACACAAATGGTAATTTAGAAGAGAAAGGGGTATTTAAAGAGAGACGAAGAGGAAATTTTAGCATAACTCCAACACATGTATAAATTATGGTGCCCTTAAGAGAGGAATGATTTTATACTTAGTGTCAGCAAAAATTGTAACCTTTCCCTCTCTGTCTGACTTACTCTAACTAAATAATATCTGCCATCTTGCCACAACCTTAATGGGGAATTTCTCCTTGGTTGGGGCTCAATCAATAGCATCACTCTCAGGAAATGAGGCCTGACACCAACCAGTGACTCCACCTTTGTTTAATGCATCATACCATGTTATTAAAAAACTGAACATGGAAGCAGAAGTCATAAAACTCAACCTTAAGTGCCAGCTCTGTGAGAGCCTGGGCAGGGGACCACCGCCTGTAACTTAACACACACTGACAGAGCATTGAGACTTGGCCCAGTGAAAAGTGGTGGTATGATGTAATAGCGCTCAGCCGTCACGGCTCTGTGGTCTGTTAGCATGCCTCTAAATCAGGCTGCGAGCATGTGGTGACCTACCATTAATGAGCCATTTTGTTCAGCATGGCCTTTGGGAAGAATTGCTCCAGGCACATGGAGGTTATATTTCTGCAGAAGCCTGCCTGGCTTATGATGATAAATACCACAAATGGAGTCATATTTTATTCTGAGATGGATATATGTCCACTGGCTCTTGTTACTGTGTATTTAGTGTACTGCTGAACCTATTTTAGAAAATGGTATATGGCTGCTTAGATAAACTTTCCCATCCACTCAGTGTTGGCAGTCATCACTCATAAACAGTCCTGACTGTGTTTGTTCTCCCTGCAGATGTGTTTGACCTGTCGCTGAGTGACTGCTGTTTGCAGGAGAATGAAGATACTACGACAGAGAACGGCATCAATCCAGAGCTAGCAAAGGTCGGCTGAACTGAAACCTCTTTTTCATTTTCAAAAAACAGCTTTTAAGCATTTCTGCTACTCTATTGAAGTTACCATTATCATAATTAATAGTTGATGCATGTAAAGCACACCAGTCAGTGTCTATTTAAAGGTACCCTATGGAGTTGACCATTAGTGGTGCCATGGAGCAATGTTTTGCATCATGCACATGCAAACACACACAAGCATGGTCATGATTCCTGCCGATGGTCTCACACTTCCATTGATCAACAGTCGGTGATGGTAACGCGCAAAGAAACGTAGCAATACATCAGCAAAAGACAGGAAAGCCTGCTGATCAGTGTAAACATGGGTGTAAAACATTGTGTAAACAATGAAATAAATAATACAATAAAATTTGGCTCTGTATATATTTTATGAGGAAGGAAATGCATTTGTCATGTTTTTATAGGCCTCAAGAATACACACTGCATTTTGGTGAGAAACACTGAAAGTAAACATAACTGCCCAAGAAAACTCTGCAGACTACCTCTTAGTCCAAGCCATTAGAACACATTACTCACTAATATCGTAATTCATAATGACCTATTTCTTATTTGCATCAAGTTGTTCTTTGACTGTCTCTTTCTGTCTTTCTTGCCATCTCTTCCATAACAGTATATCTCTGAGACGGATGAAGGAATCCGCTCTGCCAGGAGAGAAGAGAGGCTGAATCTGTTCTCGCTGGACCCTGATACTCCTGTATGTGTAAAGAATTATTAGTTATTTATTTTCTCTCTTTTTACCTTTACATGACTTACATCTTGTTTTCATGCATTGTTGTACTTTAGGACATTAATCATATGTCTATGTTAGTCATGAAGTTGAAGTTTTAACCAGATCTCATCAGTGAAATTCTCTCAATTCTTCCAGATGATTCCAGCTTGGTCCAATAAAATAAAGTAAAGCATGCCTCCAGGTAACAAACTGTGTTTCACTAACCACAGGTTCTGAGGAGCCCGCGGGCCGAACATCCATCAGTTGAGAACGCGGCAGTGCGTCCGTTTGAGGAGAAACTGGGCAGAAGGTTTATGATAACCTGCCGATCACTCAGTCTCATGCTGCAGGGCTGCATCAACGAGAGTGAAACTGGACCGGTCACTAATGTGAGGATTAGAAACATTTGCCTTTTACACTTTTAGACATACTTCAAAGTTGACTGTTAAAATGTCTCTGTAAAATAAATGGTAATGGCACTCAAATCTGTTGATGCTAAAAGCTATTATATGGATTTAATCCAGTGTAGGATTTCTACAAGAATAAGAACAATAGCTCTGGTCATACATTAGCAGCAGTAAAGAAGGGAATTAATGATATGTTCTGAAAGCATGTCGAAGGGTTAGGGTTAAGGTCTTATGCGTAAAGGAACTGAGAATCACTGAGCTGAATCTACTCCACTAGATTGAACCCTTCTTCGTGTCGCTGGCTCTGCTGGATGTACGAGAAGGGAGAAAGGTGTCCGCAGACTTCCACGTAGACCTCAACCACGAGGCAGTGCGTCAGATGCTCGGGGGCTGCAGTAACGGGACAGGTGGTCCGGGGACGGTAGGCGGGGGTCAGGAAAATGGCCTGTGCTCTCCTGCTGAGAGGAAGTCAGGGGACTGTTATCTCAGCCTGGACCTGGAGCACTGGCTATGCTTTCCCAAACAGGTACACGGATGTTAGTCCTGCAGTATGATACTTTCCCTCCATCCTTTACTCCACATTTAACATGTAGAATGACTCTAATATGCCTTCCCAATGCTCCCCATGCAGGCCATCTTCTCTGTGACCAACCCCCACACAGACATAGTGATGGTGGCAAGAGTGGAAAAGGTGCTGATGGGAAATATTGCTTGTGGGACCGAACCTTATATCAAGAACACAGACTCCAGCAAGGTAATTCTCACTGATAGTTCAGACCGCATTAATATTTACATTGCTTGATTTATTTTCTATCATTGGCCAACAACATAGAGCTAAACCTTTTACACTGTCTTATCTCTTGAAGCAAGCTGGGAAAAAATGGCTCATGAAACATGCTGTTTGGGCGTTTATTGTAAGGGAAATGGCCTAATCTACTGAAACAGTTTAATGCGTGACATTTACAAAATGGTTTTCCTGTAAGGCCAGAGTTTATCTTCATCACTGAATGCCAGTCCGGTCAGATAGTGTAGAAAGTAGGTTTTTCCGAAATCCTATCCCAGACATTTCCTGGTTTCCCCACTGGCAGTGCTCCATGTGGTCCTTGTTTAAATGGCTAAGTGAATCACCAGATATTCAACCTGCAGCCGGAGTAACTGTATTAAACAACCTCTGATTTAGTTTGTCACTCTGTCCAGGTCAACTAGGATTTAGGGCTGAAAACTAGGATTTAAAAATATCAGCTGTGGAGTCTTGCTAACATTTCCTTCTGTCCGTCTTTCTCTGCTTGTGTCTTGTACAGACTGTTCAGAAGATTATGAAGTCCAACAAACAGTTCTGTAGTAAACTGGGGAAGTACCGTATGCCGTTTGCCTGGTCCGTCAGGTCAGTGGCCACTCGTTGGACGCTCGGTTGTCTAAACATTTTAAAATGTATCTACCGTGTTCTCTTCAAAGGATCTAATCTTTAACCTAAACTCTTATCTCTTTATAGGTCAGTGTTTAAGGACAACCATGGAGCACTGGACAGAGAGTCTCGTTTCTCACCTCTCTTCAAACAGGAGAGCAACAAGATTTCCACAGATGACCTGATTAAGCTGGTATCTGAGTACAGGAGGTAAGGCATACTGTAGGCTTTACCAATAAAGTAGGTCAATTCTCCATGGCAAGACAAACCGTTCCTATAACATTTTTATGACATGTTATTGTGTATGCAGGGCTGAGAAGACCAGCAAACTGCAGACTATTCCTGGGGCGCTGGACATCGCAGTCGACTATGTTCCATTGGAGCATCCTAGTATGCGATCAGTCATGTTTCCATTCTGCCGTCTGTCTGCCTCCTCCTTCCCTTCTCCTTCTCTGCTCTGTAACACCCTGTAAACTCTTTCTTCTCTGTGCTTTCAGACTGTGTGACATCCTCCTATGTCCCGGTGAAGCCCTTTGAAGAACTGAGCAAACACCAGCCCACTGTGGAGGTGGAGGAGTTTGTCCAAGACACCACCAAGTTCACGCAGCCACACCGCGTCTACAGAAACCACATCTACGTCTACCCTAAACATCTCAAATATGACAGCCAGAAGAGCTTCGCCAAGGTATATCACAGTACTGTTAACAACAAAGCGCAGTTTAAGAGAGGAGCCTGAGTTAAGGTTGTAAAAAGGATCCAAATTTACTAACTGTACAACTGCATACAGCGTGCCTCGTGTTTTTTATATACTTTTATTGTTCACTGGTTTTTGTATGTGGGCAATTGTTAATGTTACAATGGTCCTCTTGTTCACAGGCTCGTAACCTTGCAGTCTATGTGGAGTTCCGCAGCTCAGACGAAGAAGTTGCCAAACCTTTAAAGGTAGAGTGCTATCCAAAAACATGCTGACAGGATATTTATTAGCTTTTATATGACTCCTTTTTCTCCAGTTAAACTTTGTCTATCATGAGAAACTGGCTGAGCATGACTTAATTTTCTTGTTTTTAGTGCATCTATGGAAAGCCGGGAGGTCCAGTTTTCACCACAGCAGCCTGTTCCACAGTTCTGCATCACTCCCAGAACCCCGACTTCTATGATGAGGTGAAGGATCATCACATAAATATCATTAGAACCTGGAAGTGGATTAACTTTAGCTTTAGCAATCTTGAACATGAACAAGAAGATGTTTACTAATAACTTGACAATCTATCATGTTATTGTGTCTCCAGGCGAAGATTGAGCTTCCGACTCAGCTTCATGAAAAGCACCACCTTCTTTTCTCCTTTTACCATGTCACCTGTGACATCAACGCTAAGACGAATGCAAAGAGGAAAGAAACCCTGGAGACCCCAGGTGAGTCTGTGGTAGATCTGGAGCTGTAATTTACTGAAACATTTATTAAGCAGCAGGTTATTTTTGAGGTTGGTTTTGTCCACCATTCACATGTTGTGTTTTGCATTTGTGTGTGCTCTTTTTTAGTGGGTTATTCCTGGCTGCCTCTCCTCAAAGAAGGCCGTCTGTCGTCTCAGGAGTTCAGCATCCCTGTCTCCTGTAACCTGCCGCCTGGATACCTGGCCATCAAGGAGGCCAGCAACACCAAGGTGAGAGGGAGGAAGGAAAGGGAAGTGAAAGAGGGAGGGAGATGGGCACTGGATGTACAAATATTAAAAATACTGATAAATAATAAATCAGAAATTTGTGAGAAAAGAAGGGTATTAATCATTGCAGCTTGTGATAACTTGACTCAAACTTTCTTTTCTTTTTACAGAATGGAGCAGATGTGAAATGGGTCGATGGAGGAAAAGCTATCTTCAAAGTGTCCACCAATGTCGTCTCCACAGTATACACTCAGGTAAGACATCCCATCACCTGGGTGTCTGCAGTCTCCCCTCACTGACACTGTGATAGACTGGCGATGTGTTCAAGGGATGCCCTGCATCTTGCACAGTGAACGCTGGAAAAGGTTACAGCCCCACATGAACCTGAAACCTGAAACAGGATAAGTGGAATAGAAAATGGATGGCTTTCTACCGATTCTTTCATTTTCATTTTAGGAGCTGTTCCATCTCAGCTTTCTCCAGCAGAATTAAAATGAATGAGGTTTGCTTGTTTGGAACTGTAAAATGGACCTAAAATGACCAAATTAAACAAATTATGCAGCATGCAAAAATATTTAAACAAATGCAATTTGAGCCCAAGATGCGCAGTCAGCATTAGTGGATAACTAAGTGGTAACTTCCTCTAATGTGGCACATGAACTGTTTCTGTTTCCAGTTTGCCAGTAGGATGTTTGGACAGAGCAGTCTCTTGATTGGCTGGGTGATGTAAATGGGATCAGCCTATATCTTAATTTCACCTGTGATACTTTATAAAAGACAAATTAAATACACTGATTTATGAAGGACATTTAAAATTGCCTTTACAGACAAGTTAGAGATAGAATAAATCAATGTATAAATACATTTAAAACAAGAAGTTTAAAAAAGCAAATGAATTCACAGACAACCAATGAGCAATAAAGAAAGAATATGAGGTTGTGTTGTCATTTCAAAAAGCTAAGGACAAACATATGTCTTAAGACTTAATGAGTGATTTGCAAAGTGGTGAAGTTCACATTTTAAGATGAACTTTTAGTTAAAGAGGAACCAGTCCACTAAGTCTTATTGCAGATGCTAGCTGCTGATTTTAATGGATTGTTCCCTCTGTGCCAGGACCCCCACCTGAACCGATTCTTCCAGCAGTGCCAGAAGAGAGAGCTGGACCTCTCGCTACCTCCTACCTCCAACTTCCTCAACTGCCTGAAGGTCAGAGAAAAGGCACTATTTCCCCTCGATTTTAATTTATTGTGACTGAGACACGGCCATGTGTCTAATCAGTTCAGCACTTTATGCCAAACATCATTTTGTTTTTTTGTCTCTTGATGATTTATGTTTCTTACATATTTCCACCCTTCTCATCCTCCAACTTCTCCTCCTCTTCCTCCTCCTACACCTCTTTTCCACCCCTCCCCAGGGTCTGCTCAGTATGGAGAGAATCCCAGTGATCATCCGATTTCTGCCAGTGCTCTTCAACCAGCTGTTCAAGGTCCTGACTCAGAATGACAACGACGAGGTCACGACTGCCACCACCAGGTAGGCCGTGGTACTACAATGTCCATAACAACTGGGTAGACATCAGGGTGGGGGCTCAGTGGATGTAGTAAAGCACACAGTGAGGAAAGCACATAGTTTAAAACACCATATCCTATTTTTATTGCTTATTTACGACTTTTTATTTTTGGTTTTTAAAGTTTGATTAATCCAGTATTGTAATAATTTAACTGTTCTGCCAGCTGTTGAAGAGAGAGACAAAAAGAGAAAATAGGTCAGTGTCTGACAGATGTTTTCTGTCATTGTTTAAGGAAAAAGGCTATAATTAATAAAACTCTTTGTTGTTGTCTCGTGTCTGCAGAGTTCTGGTCCACATTGTTGCAAAGTGCCATGAAGAAAACTTGGATCACTACCTGCACTCCTATATCAAGGTATAATAACAAAGAGGGTGGTGTGTGTGTGTGTGTGTGTGTGTGTGTGTGTGTGTGTGCTCAGGAAAATCATATGATCATTTTTAAGGCTGTTGTTTTCCATGAAGGAGTGGAATCTCTGCTCATTTTGGGAAAGAAAAATAGAAAAGGGGGGCTTTATGTGTTTGCATATGTGTATGTTTGTGTGTGTGTTTGGACCAACAGGAGTGTGGCGAGGGCCGTGTGCCCAGATCACTGTGCAAACACACACAGAGAAGTAGGGGGAGAAGAAGAAGAAGACGAAATTAAGGATGATTGAGGAGGAGGAAAACAGAAACAGAGGCCATGTTTGTTTAGGGGGAAAATCAGTAAGAGAATTAGAGGAGAGAGCAGGAGAAACCACGAGACCTGTTTCATGTTGGCCACAGTGAAGGGAAACTGCAGCGCTTGAAGAGGCAGTGGCAAAGACGGATGGTGGGAGGGAAGAGGAGAGGACTAGCAGAGCTAATGGAACCAGGGTTGCCATAGTAACAGATTGGCATGATGTTCAGTAGTCGTGGTGCCCAATTTAAACTGCTGAGTATGAGTGTGTGTGTGTGTGTGTGTGTGTGTGTGTGTGTGTGTGTGTGTGTGTGTGTGTGTTCAATGAGAAGTGGGGAAAGAGAGGGGGTTGAATTCACTGTAGCATGAACTGAGGAGTATGCAGTAATATTATCTGAATCAAACCTCACACGTGTTGTGGATTTTTATATACGATATTTTATTCGCCTTATTTCAAGTGCTTTGTTCACATGCATCGATTCAGTATTTGCGAATGTGTGTATTAGTACATATAACAGTTAATTGATTAATTAATCAGCAAGTATTTTGATAATCCATTAATTGTTGAGGTCATTTTTTTCTAGAAAAAATACCGAACATTCCCTAGAGACATTTTAAATTTCATCTTGAGTTGTAGGAAATTGTGCAGACACGTTATGCTATTATTTTATTTTATTTTATTTGTTTACATTTTATAGATCAAGTAATTAATCAGTTAATCTAGAAAATCATTGACATATTGGGACATCCTGGTGGTTGGGACTAGAGCTGCAACTAATGACTCTTTTCATCATCAATGAATCTACCCGATATTTTCTCGATAAATCAATTAATTGTTTGGTCTATGAGACATCCAAAAACAGTAAAAAATGTCCACAATATTCTGGAGTCATTAAATGTCTTGTTTTGTCCGACAAACTGTCCAAAACCCAATAATACTCAATTCACTATAATAAAAGACAAAGAACAGAAGCAAATTCTTTCATTTGAGAACCTGGAAGTGTGAATTCTTTTGATGATGACGATTACGTTTTTTTTTCAATTGAATTGTCAATTAATCGACTAATCATTGCAGCTCTAGTTAGGACCATGAACTGCAACACACCTGGTGTCTGGACGGGAATCTTTGTTGCATGAGATCTTTCTCTACCCTCAGATCCTGTTATCTCTTTACTGTTGCTTTCCAAACAAGACCAAAAATGATCCATCGATAATGAAAATAATTGCTAGTTGCAGCTCTATTATATATTTGTGTCTTTAGCTGACTCCTGCTCTGACTCCTTTTCCCTTCCTCTTTGTGTGTAGTATGTGTTCAAGTCAGAGGCCCACGGCTTCAGGACCGTTCACGAGGAGCTGGCTAAGGGGATGACCTTTGACCTGAAGAGCAACGAGCAGGCAGCAGTCAGGAATGTCCTGAAGGTTCGTCTCTCTCCTCATACCTGCTCTTCTGTTTATGCCTCTGAGGTCCTATAGAAAAGTAAATCAGTGCCTCAAAACAAAATGATGACCTTGATTGACCTTGCTTTGACCTCTCCTGCTTTCAGTTCTCCTGGTTCTTCTTTGAGCTGATTGTAAAGTCCATGGCCCAACATTTAGTGGACTCTGACAAGGTAAAGGTAAGGTGACATACTCTACTTCGAGTGTCTCATTCCTGAAAACATCACATTTTTTAACCACGTGTTATTCTTGTTCAGTAAAGTTCCTTTTCATTTGTATAATCTGACCTGGGACACAGTGCATGTTTAATTTATGCTGACTCCGTGTTCCTACAGCTTCCGAGGCCCCAGCGCTTCCCTTCATCCTACCTGAGCCGCGTGGAGACCCTGGTGGAGACGGTGTCCGAACACATCTTCTGGAAAAACAAAGACCTGGCAGAAGAGACACGTAGTGCCAACTTAGCTGTGGCAGCTTTTGTCAAGGTGGGAGCGAAATGTGGATTTTAAATTATAATGTTAAATGAAACATTGACGCTGTGGGACACAGTCAAGCATGAGTACATGTGAAGGGAACATAATGTGCTATTAAGCTTACTGTATATTGCTCTGGGAGGGATCGATACAAACTGTGTCTGCAAATGAAAATAGTTTCCAGTTATAACTGTTGCCTATTGATTACTCCATCTGTGTTAAATTATCTCTCTGTCTTATTAGCTGATGTTGGGTCTGATCTCTTGTCTCTGTCTGTCTCTTTGCAGCGTTGCTTTACCCTCATGGACAGAGGCTTCACATTCAAACTGATTAGCAACTACATAAACATGATCACTGCAACTGACAGCAAGGTAAAAAAAAAAAAAGAAAATAATTGATTTCAGGGAAACAGTATGTATTAGTAAAAATGAGCCCCTTTGACTTTATAGATATACAATGCAATACTCTTTTTGTGTCTGGTAGGTTTTGTGTGAGCTGAAATTTGAATTCTTGAGAGAGGTGTGTAACCACGAACACTACATCCCTCTCAGCCTGCCCTTACCGTCTGCTCGCATCACAGGTGAGAGAGCCCAGGTCGAACTCTGTAGTTCAGTGACACCAGTGTTAATGTGGTAACTGTCATACATCGAGTAGCTCCCACTCTCATTTGTCTATTAACACTCTGTCTTTCCTCTCTTTCTCTTTCTGTCATTTCCTCTGACTGTTTGTCCATGTCAGACCATGCATCCCCAGAGCCACAAAGTACTCATGGTAAATATGTTCACTCATTCCTTTGTAATGTTGTATGTGTGGCAGAGTGTGTGCTACGGTGGTGTGACGTTAATGACATTCATGGAAAATTGGCTCGTCAAAATTATTTGCTCACTGTAACCAGATTTTTATTTGTAAATGGATTAATTAAGTCCCAGATGGAAAGCAAATATTGGCATTATTTAAATAACGTGCAGCTCAGTTAATTTTCCACTTAAAATGTAAATCTTTTATGCTGTCTCTCCTCAGTGTCAGTGCCCGAGTACAACCTGACTGGAGAGTTCTGCAGGAAGCACTTCCTGACCGGCCTGTTGCTACGGGAACTGGGGCTGGCCCTCCAGGACGAGCAGGACCTGAGACACCTCGCCTTGGCCACCCTGAAGACTCTAATGGCCAAACACTCTCTGGATGCACGCTATGCCACCAAGGTAGCCAGAACACATGTTTACATGGGGAGAAACTAAAAGGCATGAACAATGAGTCATGAGCTCACTGCAGAAATTCTTCCTGTGTGACTCATTCAAACACACACACACACACACACACACACACACACACTGACATGTGATTGTTTGTAGCAGCTGCGAGCGGCAGAGAAGATGCCTTAATGAATGCTGGGAAGTATCCAGATTAGACCGAGTCAGTAATCTGCCCTCTGTTAAACACTACCAAATATTGCCAACCACAACACAACAGCAGGGCTGTAGTCAGACAGTCAAAACCAAATGTGTGCAGAGGCCAAATATAAGCATGTTTCCAAAACAACCACAACATTTCTTGGCAGGATATTAGATTAGATATTATGGAATTGCATTGACATTTTCTGTGGATTACCCAAAGACAGTAGCGATATAGACCATCAAATCTTAAATACATTAATGAAGTAGTAATGAACTCTCCAGGGGCACATTGTAAGTGCAGTTTTATTTTTATTCTATAACCCTTTCCAGGCTAAGGGGACTTTGAGTGGCTTTGCAAACATATCAAATCTATCTTGACTAGCTTTCTAAATCAGAGACCATGTTGACTTGTCGGGGTGTTACAAAATAATGTCACCGGCTATAGAATGTGCAGATTTGTTTTTTAATGCGATACCCCTTTCGTTGGCTGCCTTTTCCAGGAGAAGCAGGCGAGAATTGCATCTCTCTACCTGCCTCTGTATGGCCTGATCCTGGACAACATGCCTCGATTCTTCCTCAGGGACATCTTCCCCATCTACTTCACTTCTAGTGACCAAGTAAGGGACAGATCTTACTGATATCTTTTAAATAATATTTGCTCATAACTGATAAGAAATAACAGCCTGAATTGTAAAATAATAAGACTGGAGGTGGAACAAAAAATATTTTTCCTTTTTAAATAAGTCCTCTCCCCTGTCTGCACCCCTGCCAGGGCTCTCGAGATGACCTCAGTGTGGGAGGGGGAGTGGCTGGAGGGGTGATTCCTGTTACTCGCCATGGCAACTCTGTAGATGCCTCCTTTTCCAAAGAAGTCCTCAACTCCATCACAGGTAGCAGTGTGTGGTGTGCGTGTGTGTAGCTGTCTAGTGTCTATCTAAAAAAGGTGTGAATGAGGACCTTGATGCTGACACCCCCGCCTCCCTCCCTTTCCACCAGCCTTCTCATCCTTGGCAGTTGCCACGGGTAACCAGGCCGACTCTCGGGGCTCTCTGATTAGTGTGGACTCCAACCCTAGCAACAGTGACAGGAACAGTGAGAAGATGGACGGATGTGAGAAGGTGAGAAAGAGAGAAGAGTCAAGAAAGCAGAGAAACAGCCATCACCTTACGGTGTCGCGTCCCATATGGTGTTTATTTCTGACTCTGGAGGAGGAGCAAGCAGATCTGTCAAAAGAACTTAAATTAGATATGTTTGATGTGCATCTTCTTCATTGTGAGTCTTTCATAATCAATTCTACATTATATATTGATTTCTGACTTCCTGTGGCTTCCATTTTATCACACTGCTCTAATACCAACAAGAAAAACTGAGGCTGGGACATCCTGGTGGTCTAGGATTAATCATGTAATTGCAATGTTCAAGTCCAGCCGGGGACCTTTGTTGCATGTCCATCTCTTTTTTTTTCTCACATTTTTGCAGGGAATTGGTAAAACCTTTATTCATGTATTATGTGTTGGCCTAAAAGTAGTAAAATTGAATCTGAAAATACTACATCAGCTTATGAAATACCCATTATATCTAAGTTTCCATCCAGGTTGCTAAAACCCACAAATTCACATAAACAAATACTACTGCCCTGATACTCACAGCATATCTTTGGCTGTATTTCTGTCTGGATGTTTCTTCTTAGTTTGCTCGGCCGCAGTCCCTCATTGGCTACGGTTCTCGTTGTGACAAGCTGGACCAGGCAGAGACCCGCAGCCTCCTCATGTGCTTTTTGCACATCATGAAAACCATATCTGAGGGTAAGAAATCGCTTTTCACAAACGTGTGTTTGGAGGATTCACACAGTCCAGCCCTTGTCGAATTTTGTTTGTAAATGCTATTCATGGGTTATTATATTTAGTACTATACTACGTGTGTTGGTTTCTGACACACTAGATCAACAGAAGCCCAGAAGATTTAGACAACAGTCGTTCTTTTCTGTTACTGAACCACAGATATCTGCACTTTTTTGCAGGTTAAAACACTAATTGTTGGTAACAGTTTGAACTGGGTCTGTTTCAATCCCTCCAGCAGCATCAAAGTTTTCATGCTAGTCTTCTAGAAATCTGCTGTGATGTGTGACATGATGTCTTCTGTCTCCTGTTTCCAGATGTGCTGGTGTCCTACTGGCACCGGGCCATTCACCAGGAGATCTCAGACTTCTTTAACATCCTGGAGTAAGTGCTCTTCTTTCTTCAATGCAGTGTTAGTGTTGTACTTTCCCACTACAGTTACCACAGCTCATTACTAGTGATACTGTGCACAGAGAGAAAACAACATAAGACAAGACAGACAGGGACGGGGACAGGAGAATGAGAGGAGAAGAAGAAAAAGGAAGAGTGGAACCAGAAGGGAACACTTGAAAGTAATGACACAGCAAGAGAGAGAGAAGAAAAACAGACTGTAATTCCAGTGAAAGCTCCCAATCCTCTGAACAGTGCAGCTAATTAACTGTCTGTTTCCTGTTTGTGTCAGCGTCAAGACTGCAACTCTGTTTGATCACATGCACTTTATTTAACCTGCGTTCTTAACTCACAAAACATATAAAAACAAGGAAACCTTCACCCTTCACCCAATATGTTTTTGCAATTTTCTTTTCTTCAGGCTGTGTCTTCAGCACTTCAGGTTTCTCGGAAAACGCCACATAGCCAGGTGAGTGTGTGCTGCTTACTGCTTTCTCTGACAAAGCGGTGGACCGGTTCTCATTCAGATGCATTTATTGTAATGCTGCAGATATGGAAACACCTTATTAACTCAACATACATGCTGCAGCCTAAGGTTGTAACACCCCCCCACTCACTGATACATAATTCATATAATCATGCGCACACATGAATGCACACATGTGCAAATGCAGCCACGCAGACACATGTGCAAACACACACACAAATGAATGAATCAGACACAGTCGGGCAGAAATACTAATATGTTTTCTGCATGCGTGTGCACGCTCAGGGATGAGCTTCAAGAGGGGAAGAGGTAAAAGGAGGGAAGAAAGGGAAGAGAGGGGGAGGTGAAACTCCTGGATCTTGCTGTTGAGAGAGAAGCACTGCTGGATATTGTATTGTAGTAGTTGGCAAGCACAGGATGGGGGCTGTTATTGTGTGTGTATGTGTGTGTGTGTGTGTGTGTGTGTGTGTGTGTGTGTGTGCTCTTACTGGAGCTGAGCCATTGGCACCGCTAGACTCCTCCATCTTCTGGTTCCTCCCAGCTAATTAAATTAGCCCTCTTTTTCCTTTCAGCAATAAGATGCTGAGATGTTAGCCAACAAAAGGCTGGGAGAACACACTGCTTTACTGTGTGCGGAGGCATTAACAGAATAAAGATAGCTGGAAGCCTAGCTAGCGCTCTCAGACGTAGCTGAGCCTGTCTGGGGCTGCTAGCTACTTAACATTCGTCTGTAACACCAGGCCATGGGGGATTCACAGTCTTACGCCTGTGCCTGTCTCAGTGTCTCTCTCTGTTAGCTCTTTGATGCCTGGCTGAGTCAGTGTAGGCACCCATTGACGTTCAGGAGTGATGAATTACGCTAGCAGTGTGTAGCCAGCCAGCAAGCCACAGGAAATCGGCCAGCATATCAGAGAACAATTCAGTCATTGAAGCGCCTGAAAATCAAATTTGAACACATTTGATTGACAGTAGCAGCATAAGCAAACAACCCCACAACTGTCCTCAGTTTGTTTAAAATGTTGCTAAATCCTGATTGCCACATGGACGTACATGACATCACCATTTTCTAACTAAGCCCCGCCCACTTCAAAGTGGTGAGAAGAGCACAGGCAAAAAAAAAACAAAACTGAAATCTATAATGTAAAATAACCAAAGTTGGTCCAAATTTGGCTGTAACATGTGTGTTCTTGTATGGTTTCAACACTCGTAAGAAGCTCACTGAGAAAATAGGTTGTCAGGGTCTTGAAGTTAACCAGCGATGCTGCAGTTTAATGCCAGACATTCTTCTAACGTATCCTGTTGCTGTCTGTGTTGATGCAGGGAGCCTCACTTCCTTAACTCGAGGCATATTTTAGACTTAAGCTAAGACACAGACACACTCATGCACATGCACAATACACACTACATACGCAAAACACAAAGAGAGACACAAAGAAATAATTGTAATGTTTTCTCCATGTTCGACCTTGCTATTGTGGTCTCCCCACCACACTGCATGCCTCATGCCCCCCCCCTCTCTGTGCACGCTGCCGCTGTTAATGGATTGTCAGTGTCACATTATTGATGTTCTGTTCCATCAAGTCACCCTTTCTGTGTTGACATAAATGGTAAATAAACAGGAAATGTACGCTGGTGCTAGTTTTGTTTGCTCTTTACATCCTTCAACACCTTTGCCTCATTGATGTTGCATGTCGACCTTGTGCCCACCATGTCTCCGCTGCCTGCCTCATGACTGGCTGGGCTTCACCTGCTGCTTGGCTTGATTGAGTTTCCTTAATGGGCTCCGAGGCCGTTGTGTTGATTGGCTTACACATAAGTTGTTTCGTCTTTCTTTTGGCTAGCCGTGGCACCATTTGCCTTGCAGTTGTTTTCCTGATAGAGCCTCATTTAAGCGTCATAAGAACGTGATACGTTAAACATCTGTTTGTTGAAATCCGATTACTAAGCTCATTTTTGCTGCAGCTTAACTGTCTTTTGGTTTCATCACATCTGTACATCTTAATCTCCACTGTTTTACATTAATGCTGACCCCGAGCCTCTACCCTCCACTAACACTCAACCAAGAGTTGATGTGACATTTACACAATATTATACTAATGGCAAACTAAAACCATTGACTCTGCTACGCCACTAACCTTTCCATCTGGCTGACCTCCCTCTCTATATGAGCTGTTTGATGTTTCTCTCTGACTCTTACCGCTCTCATCGCTCCAAGGTCAAATTGGAGTTCCTGTATGCTTTCAGCATTTCATTTAGCCTTACAGGAATACAATGTGACCTAGTTGCTATAACAAGGTCACAGAAGTGCAAAAATAGTGCTGTTTTTTTGTGTTTATTTACACTCTAAGGTCAATTTTTATTGAGCAACTATTAGCACGCCACACATAGTTAACATAACTGACTAATGATGATAATGATGGACACTAAACAATGACGGTCTCAACTAAACTAACTAATGTTAGCTTTGATGTGATTGGCTCGTGAACAGGAAGCTAGCAGCGGCACTAAAGCTGGCCCAGTCCACCCAGGCCAATGGCACCCTGAAGGGCTCTAACCACCCCTCTCAACCCTCAAGCCTCTTCCCACAATGGTAATCACCCTCCACCAGGAAAACACCTCAGCCACGATGACCGAGCTAAACTGTTTAAAGATACTGAGTCTTTGGATGCTGAAATTGTTCTTAATGCTAATGATGTCTGGTGATAAACTAGAAAGAAACTCCAGACCATTTAAATACTAAACACTTTAGATAAATACATCCTTGTCCTGTGTATATTCATCTTTGACATGACCACTGTGTGTTTCCATGTTATAGACTGTGACTGTGTTCTCAGCATGCCCCTCCTCATACCTGCAGTGTTTTGTGTGATTTGCCAGTCTCTGTCTCTGTACTCCCATGTGTTAATAGACTCCCAATAACAGCATGTCCTTTGGACATGGATGCCATTTATATTTGCCAACTAATATGTGCAATATCTCTAGAGATGGTTGATCTAAACTTGGTACTAGGTTTAGTAGTACATTTGCTGCAGCGTAATTTAAACAAGTATTAAATAATACGTGTGAGTGCTGTGATTGACACTAGCTGCTGATCCCTGCTGTCGCCTCCAGGATGGCATCATCTGGAGGGGAAGGTCACCGACATGCTCGCTCCCAAACTATGCCCATCATCAGGGGCAAGAATGCTCTCACCAACCCCAAGCTGCTGCAGATGATGGAGACAGGTAACACACACACACACACATTCATATTTTGACTGAGATGAATACAAAGTTACTGAGATGGATTTGAGTTATTCATATATCTGATTCCAGATGGGAATATTCAGGATGGGGACACCCTGAGTCCCACAGATATCGAGGCGAACTTGTCCACTGAGGTGTCCCTTACTGTGCTGGATGTACTAGAGCTCTTTGTTCACCATCACAAGGTCTGTGGTCCTTTCATAGTTTACAACCTGAAACTAGATCTATTTTAATGTATGCTATGTGCTGTATATACAGTATATATTGTGTACTTCAGATATGTGAAACCTCTGAATATTCAAGTATGTAATAATTAATATTATGTTAAACCTGAGCTCTGAGCTGTGTGGCTTTGGCACCTTTATTTTAAAGGTTGTATGTCACATCATAAGTCTTTTTTTTATATTCCTCTGGCTCTACTCTCTTTTAGTCAATTTTATTTAAATAGCCTAATATCAAAATATCAAGGGGCTTTACAATTTGCACATAACAAGACACCATCTGTCCTTAGACCCTGGATTCTTGGAATTCTTCTGGAAAAACTCCCCCAAAAAATCCTTTTAACAGGGAAAAATGGAGGAAATGTCAGAAAGACCAGCAGAGGAGGGGTCCATCTTCTAGGACAGACAGGCATGCAATATATCAATATAATAAATTTACAGTATCAACAATCGTGATGACTAAATTATAAATAGATTGTAACATATAAGTCAGAATGGGTCCGGGAGGACGTTGAGCAACTTCAGGTGTCGCCAAACAGATAAGACCTGAGCCACAGGACCTCCTCTCCACCATGGAAACCTGGAAGAGGACAGACTACACAAAGAGGCCTCATATTACTCTCCCCTTCAAAAATCAAATAATACATTTTCATTAATTTGACTATTTGACTGTAACTAAAGCCAAAACAAATCTACGTTTTTGTCCAAATTTAAATTTTCATGTTGTGTATCCTCCAGAATGAATTGAAATGTAATTCATGCACACATGCTCATTCTAAAGCCAGTGACACTCTATTGCCACCTGGTGGCTAGGAAAATCTCTTTGAAAACTGTATGCTTTGAAGTATAAGATAGTCTTTGCATTAAACAGAAATGAGAAAAAAATTTGATGTTGAAACTTCGATAATAAAATGTGTTTCTGCTTTTTTCTTCATCCATACAGAAGCAGCTGTTGTTGGACGATGGACAAAATGCACTGATGAAGAAGGTGCTGGACACCTACTTGCTCTTCTTTCAGATCAACCAATCGACCGCCACTCTACGGCATATCTTCGCTGCACTCAGGCTCTTTGTACAAAAGGTCCAGCAAACTTCATGTAAACATATAACATAAAATACCTGAAGATCCCAACTGTTATGCTAATGCGTGGTTTCATCTTCATCTCTTTCTGTAGTTCCCCAGCGCATTCTTCCAGGGTAAGGCAGACCTGTGTGGCTGTCTGTGCTACGAGATCCTCAAGTGCTGTAACCACCGTTCCAGCTCCACCCAGACGGAGGCAGCTGCCCTGCTGTACTTTTTCATGAGAAAAAACTTTGAGTTTACAAAGGGCAAGTCTATAGTCCGCTCACATCTGCAGGTCAGTGGAATGTAGTACAAATATATAATTTCAGAACTGTGTGGTTTGAGCGTGACATTGTCCTCAACCCACACTCCTCTTTCCACTTCAGGTTATCAAGGCAGTGAGCCAGTTGATAGCAGATGCTGGTATTGGAGGCTCGAGGTTTCAGCAGTCCCTGGCTATCATCAATAACTTTGCCAATGGAGATGCACCACTCAAGGTAGAGCAGGTTCTATGGGTATATAACATCTTAATTATCAATAATTATGATGCATACAATGGTGATATTTCACTCTACTTTCGTTTTCTACAGAACACTCCATTCCCTGCTGAGGTGAAGGACCTGACCAAACGGATCAGGACGGTTCTGATGGCCACAGCGCAAATGAAGGAGCACGAGAAGGATCCAGAGATGCTGGTGGATCTTCAGTACAGTCTGGCCAACTCCTACGCCAGCACCCCCGAGCTTCGACGCACCTGGCTGGAGAGCATGGCTAAAGTTCACGTCCGCAACGGCGACCTCTCAGAGGTTATAAATGTTACACTTTGTAGGGTGCAATTACCTCAGAAGCTTCACACATGGCTTTTTAGAATGAAGTATTAATTCAAATTGATGGTAATTTGTCCGACTTTCCCTTTAGGCTGCCATGTGCTACATCCACATCTCAGCCCTGATTGCCGAATCGCTGAAGAGGAGAGGTTAGTGCAGACATGCTGCTGCTTTGACTTTACTTTTTGCAGCATGGTTTGTAGGCAGGGCTATGGTATTGCTGCTGTGGTGTGCACATCTTTGCAGACATGGTAACTTCTAACCACAAAGTCCGATCAAAGCCATCCTTTGTCAATCAGCAAACCTCTCTTTCTCTCTGCTAACATGGTTATTGCATCTCTCAGGCATCAGTCCTTCATATCATCATGGAGTTGATGTGTGTGCGTGAAAGTGAGCACACTGGTGACTTGAGTGTGTCTTTGTATGGTGAAGGTTCATTAGGAACTCATGGGGAATGAAGATGGATGGTATAGATCTGTCTTTGCATCCAAATACCATTCCCATTCTCGACTTCTAGTAGAAATAGACTGATGTCTACACAGTTTGCTGTGCTGCATGTTCCTCTGTCTGCAAATCTGTTTGTGTGCACGCTTCCTCACTCAGGTTACAGCATGTGTCTAACTTTTGTTGTACACGTCCGACCATCTTTTCGCATGCACTGTACGCGCTGAGCCTGTGTGGCGATAGCTAGCATAGCATGCCAGCAGCTCGGCTGATTCGTGAGCATTTTCCTTGAGCATCAAAGGCAAAAGCAAATGGAACGTCAACTTTGTAAACCTCCTCCTCCTCCTCCGCTCCTACCAAACAGGCTACTGGAGAGCTGACAAGGCCAGGATGTCCAGTGTGTCCCCTGAAGAAAGCCCTGTCTTTAACTGTAGCTCCTTACTAACTACCTCCCGAGATCAAGACAGTGAGTGTGTGCGCCTGGGGCCTGCTGGGTGGTGGGGCTGGGAGTTCAGAGCATAATGATGGAGAGACAAGAGTGTGGGAGGGAGTGGGTGTGCACGGAGAGGTAAACGTGGTTTGGGTTGAAGGGGCATCGGGTTGTCAGGTGCCACTTTAAATCTTCTTTGCTGGATAAGGTTCTCTACACTGAGTATTATACTACGCAGTTAAATGTTATGAGGACCACTGTTCTTGCCCGAATGATATGAGGTTATGTCAGTATATTGCTTTTTACTGTCACTGTTTGACCTCCACCATTCACTCAAGTCTCACTGGATAAGATGTTCAGTGTCACTGGGGTTTGATATGAAACACGCTCACATAATTTGATGTTTTTAATTTTGTTCTGAGTGTGCAAATGCCTGACTGTAAAAACAACGTAAAACTTCTTGTATTTCAATACAAGAATGTATGTGTTGGATGCAATTAATGCAGCTGTATGTTTAAAAGCATAACACTAGCAATAATGTGTGACCTTTTATGAGAAGTTTATATCTATTGAATTATTGCCCTAATGTCACTTTCACTTGTTTGAAACCCCAGCGTCGTTCTCTATGGGCTGGGCAGCGTTTATGTGCATCAGCCCGAATGTCAAGGAGGAGGGTGCCATGAAGGAAGACACTGGTACACAAGACACACCCTATACTGAGGTCAGTGTTAGCCTTCAATCCTGAACAGAACCTTAAACCACAAACGACTAGTTAAAGTAACATTTTATGATAACCATTTTGACAGTTTGAGAAGATGTGGTGTGCTAGCGGTGTGGCAGGAAATGGGTTTCCCCTTTCACTCTAACATGCTTCCTGATCTTTCTGTACTGTGTAGGACACCCTGGTGGAGCAACTGGAGCTGTGTGTGGACTATCTGTGGAAATCAGAGAGACACGAGCTCATCGCTGACATCAACAAACCTGTGATTGCTGTCTTTGAAAAGAGGCGCGATTTTAAGGTATCTGTTAACCCCTCCACTCTTTGTGTGTGTGTGTGTGTGTGTGTGCATATTGAGCTAAGTTTAACTTTACATGTGTGTTTGCGTGTGCCCACAGAGGCTGTCAGAGCTGTACTACGACATCCATCGCTCCTATCTCAAGGTGACTGAGGTGGTGAACTCAGAAAAGCGGCTCTTTGGTCGCTACTACCGTGTAGCTTTCTATGGACAGGTGAGCGACTGTTCATTACTGCAGACAGTTCACATTTGCATGGGCACGTGTGTACACACACAACTTTGGCTGCTGCAGTAACTCTACAGCCAACAGATTTGACAGATGAAGATGTCCCTGTACGTGTTGCACTTTACCATACAAATAAATGTATTAGTCCAGTATGAAGACCAAAATATAAACATGTAGGTGCTTCTTGAAAGCCAGAGGAAACTGACTTGGCTTATTCCACAACCCACAATGTTTTTTTGGGGACACCTCTTTTCATAAACAATGTTACTTTTCATAAGATAGGACACAGTTTCTGCAAAAAGACTTTGCTGTTTAGTTTTTCCAATGTAGTTTTAAAAAAGTTTGAAGTATATCAAACTGAGACAGCAGAAGTCTCAGTAGCAAAGATCTCAATACCTCTGCAAAAACGGAAATATTCGCATAGCTAGATGCCACCAGGGGTACGTGGGGAATTTTTTGTAATTCATTGAACTAACTCTTTAGAAATGGTGAAAGCATATATTTAATATAACAGGGGAATTGTGCCCTGGTTTATCTTTGAATCCCTGGCTTTATCTTTGCGGTTCGGGCTTGGTTTTTAAGAACCTGGATCCTTGACACAGTTTCCTATTTGTTAATGAGGGATAATATTTCTATGCAGGGATTTCACAGCTCTGAAGTGAAGAAAGAGTTTAAAAAGCCGGTAATGAGAATATGAAGTCTTCTCACTGCTGGAAAAATAGGAGGATATAACGTCTTGTCAGTGAGGAGATGGAAAGATAAGGAGACCAGATTTTTTTTTTACTGAGTCAGTGTCCTTAATTTCTCTGTCTGCTCTTTTCTTCCTTTTTTTATTATATTCTATATCAAGATTGCGGTAAGTTTTGTATGTCTTTGATTTTCCATTTTCCTCAGTGCTAACCACTTTTACCTCTCTTCTCCTTCTACCACTATTAACATCTGCTGCTCTTACCCTCTGAAGAGGTTGTGTCAAGCTTGCTGTGGTCCATTTTACTTCCCATAATCTCCAGTGATAAACACTAAGAAGAGCTGGTGTCACACAGCCACAGTGGACATGAAGATGCTGCTTAATAAACCTCATTCACCTTTGACTCCAATGCTGCTTTGAAAATGACCTCTGAACTCTCCCATCCAGAACTTAACACCGACACCCTGAGTTGTTTTAACACGTGTTATGGTCTATGTGTCCAAGCAGCGACTCAAGAAACCACTAGGGGGCAACATAAAATCAGACTGACATGTACACAGCGTGTTGTGAGAGCAAAAGCAACATCATCTAAATATTGCACCCACTCATACATGTAACAGGCTGTGTTAATGAGTGTGTGCATGTGTGTGTGTGTGTGTTCTGGTAGGGTTTCTTTGAGGAGGAGGAGAGCAAGGAGTTCATCTACAAAGAGCCGAAGCTGACGGGGCTGTCAGAAATCTCCCAGAGATTACTCAAACTCTACTCAGACAAGTTTGGAGCTGATAATGTCAAGATGATCCAGGACTCCAACAAGGTAATTGACAGAATTTGGCTTGTTTGTAAGTTATTTGTTTCATATTATTATTATTATTTATTGGTGTATCACTGGTTTGTGGACGTATAAAAATATTCACTATAGCTTGTGTAACATTTTTTTTTAAAACAGGTCAATCCTAAAGACCTGGACCCCAAGTTTGCCTACGTTCAGGTGACGTACGTGGTGCCCTACTTTGACGAGAAAGAACAACAGGACAAAAGGACAGATTTTGAGAGACATCACAACATCAACCGCTTTGTGTTCGAGACGCCGTTCACCCTGTCAGGGAAGAAACATGGAGACGTGGAGGAGCAGTGCAAGAGACGCACCATATTGACCAGTAAGTGTCTGTTTACATATCTCAGTATAATTTCTGTCCTTACAACAGACTGGCAGGGGACTATGACGTAGAGTTGGTCTGACCAGTGGGATGTTATTTCTCTCTCTTCAGCGAGTTCCAGCTTCCCTTACCTAAAGAAGCGTATCCAGGTGGTGGAGCAGCAGAGCACGGAGATGAACCCGATTGAGGTAGCCATTGATGAGATGTCACGTAAAGTCTCTGAACTCAACCAGCTCTGCAACATGGAGGAGGTGGACATGATCCGGCTGCAGCTGAAACTGCAGGGCAGCGTCAGCGTCAAGGTGGGGATTCTTCCAAATACAGATTTTTGGGTGAATTTGTGTGCTTTGCTCTTCTCACCTGACTTTTCCGTTCAGGTGAATGCAGGGCCTATGGCCTACGCCAGGGCGTTTTTAGAAGAGAAGAATGCCAAGAAATACCCAGACAACCAGGTCAAACTGCTCAAGGAGATCTTCAGGTAGGATTAAATGCACAATTCAGTACAAAGTGTTGTGGATTTTGTTCCTAGCATTACACAGTCGGTATATATTTTGCATGAAGGTTAGAATTATGTCTTGGAACAATAGAAGTCCTGCATGCTTCAGTCCCCTGTAAGCATTTGATAATAAAGCCAAGCTATTTGTATGACAACACTATCAGGGCAAATGTTACCTCATAATGAGACCAAATAGAGTTATGTTATCATATGTCACACAAGTGCACTTGGTGCAAAATGCAGTTCAAATGCATGTGAATAAAAGGGAAGAAAATAGTGCTAAACACACAGGATAACCTTCTTAAAGGGCAGTTCCTATAGTATTTTTGGTCCTATTGCGCCTTTAGGATTTGTAAATGCAATCTTGTAAGTGTAAAATTATAAAAAGTATCATATCAAACATGTTTGTTTAATCAATGGCAAGAACACTTTAGAGCCTAATAGTTTTTGATGTTACTTTTTGAGAAAATCCTTATGTAGATCATAAATGGTCGGGTTCACAGCATTAACAAGTGAAACTTTGTTTGCCCCCTGCAGGCAGTTTGCAGAAGCCTGTGGTCAGGCTTTGGATGTGAATGAGCGTCTTATCAAGGAGGACCAGCTGGAGTACCAGGAGGAGATGAGAGCTCACTACCGGGACATGCTGACTGAGCTGTCTGGCATCATGAATGAACAGGTCTCACTATGCAATGACCAATGAGTGTCCAGACTTATGTCATTACCACACAGTTGTTGTTTTTTTCATTACTCAGTTGCATGGCATTATGAGCATCATCTTGTCCTGTGCATTATTTTATGACACATTTTGCATTTTTCATGAGCATCAGCTTCTGTTTTTACTTCACAGTTCGCTCTACTTCTTTTCAAACTCTTCCTCTCATTACAGCTACAAAAACGTGTTCTTGCTGCCAGTACGTCATCTCTCTCTAACAGCTGTCTGTCCACTCTTTCTAAGACTGGTATGTCATGTCATCAAATTCCCTCATGAAAGACACCATGTCACTTTGCTACTTGCTTACCCCACTTTGTCCCCCCCCCCATATTCCAGCCTATCCAAGAGCCAAACTGTCTTGATACTTACCTCCTTTTGAATTTTCCTGTTCCAATGCAAGCTTTTTATTCTTGCTCTTGTCCAGATTCCTCACACAAGACAACCAGGAACGGAACGGCACAGCGCCTACTGAATGGCCAATAGACTCACAAGAAATTCTTTGTGCCAGGGAGGACTTTTTTTTCTTTTTTTTTTTTGAGTGCCAGTTTGAGTCTCAAAGCGGCTCATTTGCTTGTTTCTGACTGTAGTTGTTTCCTGCTGCAGGGAGCAGCGGGCTAGTGGAACTGTGACCGACGGCGAGTGTAGAGAAAACAAGGGAAGAAGTGTGTAGACTGTGGTCGTGATAGTCTGTAGTCCTGTTGTTGAACGTTGACTATCTACAGTAGAGGCCAGGCTGCTGGACTGTTAGCTACCGTTTGTTTTGGTTTTTAGAGACGCGATCCATGTGTCATGGATTCCCCTGCCCTGCCAACTGATTGATCAGCTTACATACTGACCGACACACTCACAAACAAACACATACAGTGCATACACACAACATGCGCCTTCTCTCCACAACCCTGTCCCCTTAGAGAACAGTGACCTTACTGAGCTTGAGGTGCGTTCAGCTATGTAATATATAGCTTTCTGGTGCATTTTGATGACAGTTTTTACCTTTTTTCTGTGGAACATCATTGTACTTCAAACTATCTCAAGAGGTCTTGCAAGATGACTAATGTGAAAAAACAAAAGACTCTGATTACAGGTCTTTAACAAAGCGAGCATCTGAAGAGTTGAACGCACCTCCAGTTCCTGTTTGAATGTAGAGCAGCTCCACATTGCTACTTTGTATCCTTGCTAACGTTCTGGAAATATCAGCTTGCCGATTTTCAAATGGAAACAAAAAAAAAAAATGTTTTGTAACATTTTTATGATTGAAACTGCATTGTTACTGTTATTATTTCCTGTACTGTTTTGAATTGTAAATAAGAAATATTAATATTTAAAATGTTTGAAATGTTTCTTTTTATAAAATATACAATATATAAATATTTGTTTAGCTGAATTAAAAAAAGAACAAAAACTAAAGTTTTATGTATAACATTTAAATAAAATTTTGTTAATGTCCAAAATTAATTTTCCCCAGTATTTCTTCCTCCACTGCCCTGATGTCAGTGTTGCTTCAGTCGTATGTCCTCTATTGCACCTTACCTTCAGATCTCCTCTCACTATAGTTCATGTCACTCAGTATGTTAATACCAGGTTTCCAATCACATTGAATGGGGTAAAATGGCTTTCTAAAATGAAATTGTGCCTTGGCTGCAGCTGTGCACAGCAGCCCCTCATATCCTGTCTATTGACTGGGCGTGCGACCTGGAAGCAGCTAATTATAGATAATTGCGGGGTCCTTCACCTGCACAATAGATGGAAATGTTTGAAATAGGAA
This sequence comes from Enoplosus armatus, assembly GCF_043641665.1. Lineage (NCBI taxonomy): Eukaryota > Metazoa > Chordata > Actinopteri > Centrarchiformes > Enoplosidae > Enoplosus > Enoplosus armatus. Next base: position 14,489,480 of record NC_092184.1, on the reverse strand, counting down.
TGTGTAATGAGCAAAAGAAGAAGAAAAACACTTTTTGCCTTGGTCCACAGTGTAGAAGAAAATGGACAACGGCTCTTTAAATCCAGCTGCTCCTAACACTATAGTGTTTCCAATATCAACACATACAGTAGTACAGACAATGAGACAACAGAAGTTTAGTAGAGGTCGAACCACCATTTGTCATGTGTGAAACTGTACTGTAAACTCTCACCTTTCATATCCTCATTCTTCAGTTGTGCTCTGTTTTGTCGGTTTCGTCACTAAAGTGATTTAATAAAAAGCAGTGGTACCTATCTGAAAAAGGCCAGTGCAAAAGATGAAAAGGCTCTGCTGCATCAAAGCGCTCTGATAAAAGAGGTCAGGCTTGTTTTCGACCAGCAGAAAGGCATTTGGCTTTAGGTCAACCTGCCATGTCATCTCCCTCCACCATCAATGTCACAGGGCCAGAGCTGCTGTTTATACCTTGAAATTCTAAAAATATTTCGTTGTTAGATAAGTGACATTTTGTAAAGTCGTGGATGGTTTAAACATTTTCTCTTTGCATATCAAATGGAAAACAAAGATATACTGTATTTACAGTAGTGAGACTTTCAACATATCTTTAACTCAGAAAGGCAGGATTACTGTACAGCAACAGTAATCCTGCCCAAAATGAATGGACAGACTCCAAAAGCAACAATCCTTTGTTTTGGATCATTGATTTTGTTTTTTTCAAAGTCAGAGGGGTCAGAACAAAGTCGGCAGCCAAATGAATCCAAATCTGAGCGGTTTGTTTAGATCTGATGGAGCCTGGAGGCTCTCATCATCACTGCTGTGTGTCTGTCTGTTGTTTGGTTTCTCTGCTTCAGACTGTCTCCGCCTTGTTTACCCTGGAGCTCTGTTTTCCTTTGTGCTTTGCATTTTCATTGTCGACTTTATATTCACTATAACCACAACTGATGACAGACTATTTTCCTAGTGTGTGGGCAGCCAAGATGCCATCTGGAAATAGGAATTAGTAAAGGGAATGATTTAGTTTTATTTCATAACAGGAAGACAATTAGATGTGTTTTTGAATCGTCTGTGCTTCTTTTCAGTCGCTTAATTAACTGATTACCTGAATGTTACATATTTTCCCTCTGGTCGACTTTGTTGTAAGTAAGGTTCAATTTTAAGATGTTTTCTCGGCAAACTAGCCATTTATTGACACTCCCTTACGTACAGTATTTTGTGAGCCCATACTGGCCTAAAATGACCCTTGTTGTTTGCCTTTCTGTAACTGCAAAGGGTAACGTCCACAACGTACAGTGCCTCAGCATGAAGAAGTGTGGATTTAAAGGTCTCATCTTACATTAAACAGGTGTAGAGAATTTGATTCAAAAAGCATGTATATGAAAGTAATGTAGACAGAAACGGCACCGACTTCTGCACACAATATAAAGTATGTAGATACTTTTTATATGCATATAAGTATACAACTTGTGGTTGAGGTTTCATTGAAAGTGAAATGACATTAAAATTTAGCATGTGCTCTGACATAGAACAGTTTTCCAAGGGATCTGGTGTCAGTTTTATTTTATTTATAATAGTTGGGTATTCTGTAATTACTGACCATGCAGAGAGAGCGAGAGGTTGTTTACTTATTGATGCTAATCCTGGGGTTAGGGCACTGCACACATAAAAAGAGGTTAAGTGGCCCCGAACATACAGCCGGTGGTAAAAGACAGCATGGAGTCCTCTGTCTCTCTCACTTGTCTGTCTTTATGTCTGCCTGACAAGACAGCTGACACATTTATATCTCCGTCTCTTCACTCTCCCTCTGTGGCTGCACAGCTGAGGGGCAGCAGATTAAGTTTCACTGACCTCTTACCTCTTCTACACAAACTCCTTTCCTTCCAGCCAATCGGATATTTCTCTCCTCCTCAGTCTCATCTCTCTCTCGCCTCCCTCCCTCCCTGTAGCCTATTTTGTGAACCAGAAAGAGGGGGCCGATTGGGTTTCTCTCCTCTACAGACTGGCTTATGCATGCCTGTCTCCCTCCCAGCGGCCTAGACTCTGGCAGGGTCAGGTTGCTCTGATCCAGCACCATTCAGTCCAGGTTGCAGACGACAAACTGTCTCAAACCTACCTGGTAGCTAATGTCTCTTCCTGGCAATATTTCATAATTTATCTCATATTATTTTAAAGCATGTGGGCAGTGTTACACCTCTATTCATGTTGGAGTCAGGCCACCTAAACTACAGGTGTGCTCACAGACCGTGTGGTCTATATTCATAATGGGTCACAACCTGTGGCCACATGGGCTCCATTGCAGCACCTGACCATACAATCCCGGCTGTGGAAGCCCCATTGAGTGTAATTATCTGTAATTTTCTCCTTTGTGTGCGGCCTGCCTGCATTTGATGTCTGTTGCAGTGATTCCTTCTCTTATTATTTATCAAACGCCTGTTTTGTTTTCATGTGTTTCTCTCCCCCAAGACTGCCTGTCATCACTGAGTTAACCCCCTGACCTGCCTTTATCAAGCAACTTGCATATTTAGTAGGATTAAATTAGATGCCAACCAGCCCACATGTCTTCCCGTCTGTGAAATGAATGAAACCTCACTTTGCATGGGCTCCCAACTGTCTATGTGTACATTTAACAGACAAAAACCCACACTATGCATGTACAATGAATCAATATGGCCTTCTTTTTAATTGCTCTGTCTTATATAAATGATCTTCTGCATCACAATCAGAACAGAAGAAAAATACTGACAGGTGGCCTTTTTTAGTTTCCTTCCTAGATTTATCTCTGTTGACAGATTTAATTAATATTTTAGAGGGAGGATATTGTAATCCCAGCAGAGACTTGGTCATTACAAGAGGAAGCCTGAGGTGCCAAAAAAGATCTGATCTTCCCCATCTTTTCTTGAGCTGAAACATGGAGTTGCTCCACATGATTAGGACCAAAAAGTTGTCAAAAACTATCCGCATATTTCAGTGATCCTGCAGGTTTAGTGGGTCTCCTGCCATTCAAGCTCTTATGCAGTGCACATTTCATTTCCGACCCCTGCTTAGTTTTCCTGAAACTGGACGCCTGGGGCTGATTAATAAAACATCCATTGTGTGCTGCTGGCTGATCACCGGAGCCCTGTCAGCTGTATAAGTGGTGAAAGGCGACATAATCTCCCCAGAACAAGATCTGGACTGAGATTGAGGCACAAACAACAGAGAAAGGCACACATCGGGGAGGACCACAAAAGCCTCGGGAGCAGCATGTTGAAACCCCAGCAGCACGGCGAGCTTCTCCTGCACGACTCCCCGCCGGTTTTTGGGAAGCCGTGGTACTGGCAGCGCAGCAGCAGCACCATGGAGAGCACCCGCAGCCTGGCGCAGGTCATCATGGAGATGCGCGATGAAATCAAGAAGCTGGAGGAGGAGAACCGAGAGCTGCGCGGAGACTACGGCCAGCGGCCATTTGGGGGCATGCCAGGGGAAGCCAGCCCGGCGTGTTCAGCAGCAGAGCCGCGGGAGGGAATGGAGGAAAACCCCTATGTGAACCTGAGGCGAAATGCGTCTGCGCCAGTCTTGGAGGGACAATACAAAGGTAAGAGAAAAGGCCCGTTACTGCACAGGTGGTTGGCTGGTTGTTTTTAAACTTGTATTAATATATATATTTTTTTACAATTTTATTATCAAAATAGCACCATAGACATCAAAGGTTGTGATACATTCCTTTAGCACATGAAAAACTGTTAAATAACGTGTTGTGTGAAGTGAAATGATTGTACAAATGTTTAGCCTTTGACCTAATGCAGGTCAACCTCACCCTGGGATTTTTCAGGTCCCACAACACTGTTAAAACCCATGAATGAAAAAGAAAGGGGGGGACAGAATTTTAAAGGAGCACTCCAACAATTTCGCACCACACTTTCATTAAGTTGGAGGCCTCACGAGAGACAAAATCAAGTTTAATTTATTTCAAGACATGCAAAGTTATTACATTTTTAAATTGGCGTAGAAAGAAACTTTTGAATTAGACATCAGAAAATGTGTGTGTTTTCTCTCCATATCTGTATCTGTGGAAATGGATCCACTCCAATGCATCATGCTCATGTTGTTTCACAGAGAACACTGTCATGACTGTCCGACGGTACTCTATCAGCTCCAACCTGTCAGGGGCGACCACGAGAGAGGCAGGGACTGACAGGGCACAGCGAAGTGACTCTGGATGGGGAAGACTACAAGAAGAAATCCAGCACGGGATCGGCATCTTTGATAACTCAGCCAGAGGAGAAGTGGGGAAAGTTACCAACAGGCGCTCCCTGCAGGAATATGTACACAAAAACAGGTAGACAGGCATGTCATTCACTTCAAAACCCAGGAATGTGGCTTTAAAGCAACATTCTTGAATAACGTTTGGTTTAAATTTGACACAGCAGAGATTTTCCCCATTAAAGGCTGTTTTCTCTCACTAGGCTAGACCTTATACTCCTAAGTTGCAGCTTTGTGGAATCATAACTCTTGTGATTTCTTTGACCTCTTAGGGCCAAGGTAAAAACTGTCACATTCCTTCTACCCGTGGATGACATTTACACCAACCGTCCGGTTCTGACCAAGCACCAGGAGGAGCCTAAAATCACCGAGCAGGCTTCCATAACTGAGACAGACTCTTGAGAGAAGACCTTTTAGAGACTTTGGCTGTGGCCATGAGACAAAACACACACATGAACTGAGCCTCCGTGGCCTCAAACCAGGTTAGCCTCTTCATTTAGGTCAGTGTAGATTGGGCTCTTACTGAGTGAGCCAGCAGACCGATTTTATCACACCTGACCACACAAACAGAAGACTCTGGTTACAGGTGTTGTTTTCATCCGGGCCATGGCAATCCAGGGCCGGTCAACAGCGATGAGACACGGGACCCTCTGCAGCGAGGATCAGATGTCTGGACTCCTCTCCCAACCTGGGGTGTTGTTTTTTGGAGTGAGACACACACCTGCAGGTGACAGCTCTTTTATGGACACTTGTGGTCACTGACTCGGGCCTCGTGAGCAACACCACGCTTATTATTTATTCATCTTTGTTTCCTTTCACAAAGTAAACTTAAATGGGTAGTCAAGGGGCCGCTTGTGTGTTTAAACATGTGACCTGTTTCTTGTCTCTGCTTTCATGTATGGAAGGCTCCTTGTAAATATACCAGTGTTTGGCACACTAATATGAAAATGAATGTAAGGCACCTTTAACAGTCATTATAAGCTATGACCTGTGATATATGCTGAGTTATAAATTGTTTTGATTAAGAGGCTCATTTATTGTTACCATTATCTTTCACTCTTGTCTTTATTGTGGGTCAGTTTAAAATGTCAAAATAATACACATTTAAGTATTTATGAGACTGGATATACAGCTGCATTTTGAACCTCAAAAGACGACGTTTTACTCTGAGAGCAGTTCACCTCTAGTTGGATATAATGCAGATTTTGCTGGTTTAAGTGCACCATGTAGACAAGGGTGAGCGTGTCAATTCTTCTCTGCACTGCATGAAAAAAAAATGAAAAGTTACATAACTGAATATTTTTAGCTTCTGTGCTCATAAGATCTATTGGGAGTCAATCACTGACGGGGCAAATGCATTTATTATTTAGTACGTCAGACATGAGCTACAAGCAAAACATATGCTGTCAACTTAATATAATACTTGGTCTACTGCCTCTAAAGTACCACACACACTGACAATGCAGAGAATCTAGCTAGCTGATGTAATACATAATGATAATGAAATTACATGTTAAATACGCTGCATCATGGTTGATAAATCATTTAAAGTCAATCAGCCATTCAGCAAGTAATTACCAGCTCACAGGACCACACAGAACCTGGTGCGGGTGTGTTTGCTTTGATTGTTGGTTTCCACAGCAGCAGTAATCAGTTGTTGTTTCTCTGCGTCCATATGGCTGTCAGTGTCTAAGCCCTCCATATTTGTTTCCGTGATTTTGTCCTCTGTTTGGCCAAATTCATCTGCATCTTTTAACTGGTCTGTAGCTCCGTCCTCTGACTGATCATCGCTGTGCAGGCTTCCGTAGCTCTCAGAGTCCCGGGGCTTGATGGCGGGGCAGGTCTGGGCTTCAGACATATGTGATGATGGCCGGGGTTCGCTCAGACTGTCTCCATATTTCATGGGGATCAAGCAAAGGTCATCCCTGTGCTGCCTCTGAAGAGCTACGACAGAGGAAAAGAAGTGAGTGAGAGAGGGAACGAGACATTTAAAAACAAACAATTGCCAATTAAAAGTCCTTGTTCCCCAATTTATAGGACACAGAGTAAATACATAGATATAGAATTAGAAGAATTTGTCAGACCAGAAACAGACCTGGTCTGTGGAGACCTGGCTGGTAGCTCATGTGGCTGTCCTGCTGTCCAGCCCCAGTCTCTATTTCTGAGAGACCCATAATCTGCTGCTCGCTGACTCCTATGTTCCTTTCAAGAAAGTAAGTTGTCATTCTGCCCTTCCCCTTTACCTCGATCTCCCCTCGCTGCTGGATAACAAAGCCTTTATTTTTCAAAGCCCTGGGAAATGTGGACAGAGGAAATCAGAGAAAGGAGACCACAGGGTTCGTGGTGCACGTCAAAGTGTGTATGAATGCATGAATGTGTGCGTCCTCACTGGTAGACGCTTGGGCTCAAATGGATCTTGTCGGGGAGGCCGTGACTCTCCATGCGAGATGCGGTGTTGACTGTGTCTCCAAACAGACAGTAGCGAGGCATCTTCTCCCCAACTACACCTGCCAGTACAGGACCACTGTGGAGACCCACACGGATCTACAGGAACACAACAAGCAGTATAACAGATGCTGTGTTAGGACACAACACAACAAAACACATTACATGCATATAAACATTGGATTCATTTTTGTTTAATCCTTGAGACATATGCATTTTCAGTGGTGGAAGAAGTACTTAAATCATTTACTTAAGTAAAAGTAGCAGTACCACGCAATAAAAATACTTCATTACAAGTAAAAGTCCTGCAAAAGTTTACTCAAATAAGTACAGAAGTACATAATTTGAAACAAAATGTACTTAAAGTATCAAAAGTAAAACAACTCATTTTATATTACTGGATCATTATTGTTGGTTTATTAATATGTAAGCAGTACTTTAATGTTGTTGTAGGTCAACACAGAACTCATTTTGACTATTTTATATGATGTTGGGTAGTTTAATCTTTAATAATACAGTATATAATATATATAGCTGTCCAATAAATGTAGTCAAGTAGAGGTATAAAGCATCATAAAATGGAAATACTCAAATAGAAATACCTAAAATTTTATCTTAAGCACAGTACTTTAGTAAATGTACTCAGTTACTTTCCACCATTGTGTATTTGAGAAATGCAGTACAATCATTCCTGCACCTGAATGGGTCCTCCTGTGACAGGGTTAATAACCTCCCTGGCAGCCAAGATCATACCCAGGGCGAAGTTGGCCACCCTCTCAGCATGGCTGGTAACAGGTATGGGCACCCCACCTACCACCATATAGGCGTCCCCTATGGTCTCAACCTGGGAAACACCAAATAAGTCAGATCAAATGACAGAAATCCAATCCCTCCATTTCTGAGGAAAAAACAAACTTACAAATGAGTCTTCCTTTAATATCTGAGTCTAAAGGTTCAATCAGTTCCGGGTGTACCTTGTAAACATTGTGCACAGTTGTGAGTCGGTCGAATCTGAGGTACATGGAGTTAAGCATGAGGACAATTTGAATGGGTTCACACAGGGAGCAGATATCAGTGAAGGTCACCACGTCACTGAAAAGTATGGTGCACTCTTTAAATTCTCCTACAAACACACACATAAAGACACAAAGCGGCCATATTAGACACAGTCATACACATAAAACATGCACATTATTCAATGTTTCTAGTATTTGCCTTCCATTAACCTGCTTCTACTGTCTTGCCCTCTTTCAGCTGGTTGGCGACATGCTTGGGCAGCATGGCGTACAGCAGGTTCTCCGTCTTCCTCCTCTCCTCCTCCAGGTGCTGAGACAGGAGGCGGAGCTCCTCCTTCTTCCTCTCCAGCTGATTGGACAGCTCCATCTCAGCCAATCGCTGCTGATTGAGAAGGATGAGGTCGCGGGTGACGTCATGGGGCGCGATGTCAGAAATGTGCATGTCCCTCTCCTCCAGCTCCTGCAGGCTTCTCAGCAGAGGAGAAGCTTGATAGAGCATACAGTCCAGAGAGGGCATCCAGATCATCTGACCTATGTGGAGCAAACATAAATACTTCTTCTATCTGATCAAGGTAGACAATGTGTAGTTTGTTGTATTTCTTTTGTCCTCTACCTCGGAGCTGCAGCATGGGCCTGTCCTGCCAAGCTTCAGGCATCATGTCCCGGCGCGTCTGCAGGACAAAGTGGCTGTTGATGAACTTCCTGATGCTGGAAATGGTGAAGGTGACTTCAGGATGCACAATGCTGAAGTAAAGGTCCAGGTGGATGCTCATAGTCTGGAGCCCAGGGACGATCCTCTGGAGGTTCACCCCTGCCTGGTGCACCACCAGCTGCCTCAGACACCACCAGGATCAATTCGGTTAATTTAACAGCCTCTCATGAATGACAGATTTCAGACGTGAGAATTCACAAAGACCTTCTAATATACTGTGTGTGTAATTTGAACATGTACCTGCTCATCGAAGACTATATGAAAAGGGAAAGCATGGCAGAAAGTCTTCAGATCAATGTTAAGGGTTGTAGGGTACACTGGCTCAAAACCCCTCAACAGTTTGCCTGAAAGGTGAGACAGAGGGTGTAACTTTGCAAATAAAGACACACATGTACAGGTACCTGCAGGTATGCGACTCCTGTTAGCGGTCTTGGGTACAATTAATTCGAGTTCTACTGTCTCTGACTACTGGTGCAACCTCCAGGGTTTCTATATATGTTTATGTGTGTCTGTACTTTACCTTTCCCAAGACGAACCAGCCCCTTAATTGTCTCCCAGTGACTCCTGTGCATGGACAAACTGACACTGGATCTCTTTTGATGAAGAGGCTGAGGACACAGAGATAACAGAGTGAGAATTTCACTATAATCAGTAATATCATGTTCATTGTTATGGCTCTGAGCCTCTCCGCTGGTTGTATGTAGTTTACAAAATAAGTTTTTGTTTTTTACATACAGAGCTTGTAGCACAGACCATTAATCTAACCTCTTTAATCCAGATCAGGGCATTACGCCGGTTAGCCAAAGGCTGGAGGGATTGGGTTCTTGGAAAAGGCCCAGTTTTACTGCTGACCAGTCTGGACTGAGCAGCAGCAGCTGGCCACTGTGTCACCAGGAAAACCACATGCTCCTTCTTCCCAGTTCTCTCCAGCTCCTCCAGCTGGTTGACGACCTCCATCGTTATCTCACTGTTGAAAAAATCTTTAGCAACAGCTCCAATGATACCTGCAAAAGAGAGGGATGTCACATGGTCTTTGATCATAAATACAATCAATCAAATAAAATGATGAGAACAATACAAAAGGACATAGATGAAACTGTGTTTCTAATTACCAGGAACAATGTGGCAGAGTCCTCTGCGGTCTGAATAGTAGTGCAGAAGCATGGTACCATCAGGGTTCCTCTCCACCCGAAATGATGGTGCATTCATTTCCTGCAAGAATCAAACAAATTATAATTATAAATGAATTATAAATCACAGTTTTCTCCATAAAACAAAAAAGATAAAATAAAAGATCACATGAATGGGCATGGGAGCAGGCACCTTGTAGGAGAGGGCGAGGTAGCTGTGAAGGGCATCCAAATTCTCAGTGAATTCAAATAAATTTCCTCCCAGAGTCCGCAGCATGTGATCATAGCCCGAGCGTTTGCAAAACTCAAAGAAATATTCCCCGAACTGCCTCAAGACAACCTCTGGCTTCACTCCTGCTTAAAAGAACAAAAGCAGGATAATGTATTCATAAGCAAAATTATTCTTTTTGATTTATATCAACTGACCAATATTTTAAATGTGAACACACAAAATAATTAATTTACCTAGAAGCTTGCAGGCTTCTGCTACTAACTTCATGGTGATTTCGTCCTTATAGACTTCATATGTCAGGAAGGCGTCCTGGACTCCTGCTTCGTCCCTGTTACAGCATAGTGAGGATTTTGGGAAGAGAGAGAATTATTGTTTTTGTGTTTATGATAAAGAGGACAAAAAATGAGGAGGAGAGAAACATTAACCTCTAAAAGTAATGCATGATTTATTAATAAGTAAACAGCTGCGTTTTTAAGTAAGTCTTGTAACAAATCTTTAAATACAGTAAATAGAAATGTTCCTTTACCTGAGCTTCACCCACGTCTCCTCGCCAAACTTTTCAAGTACCAGCGATTTCAAACAGGTGTTAATAAATCCATACTGTCGGGGACAAATGCATTCATGTAAAGGGGAGCGTTCAAATAAGGGTTGTCGTGCAGGTCTGTTAGGCAATTTATAAAGCAACCAAAAGTAAACAAAGTCTGTAAAGGCAGCGTACCATATCTCTGACAAGTTTCATGCACACTTTGTCCAACAGCCACTTTGTCCTTCACAGTGTCGTCGTCACATCGCAGTAAGTCCAGCCATAAACACCGAAAGACTGTAAGAAACCCAACGCGTGAGGCTGCAGGTGTCCAGAGACAGACTGGAGCTCGAGTCCTCTTCCATGAGACCAGCCCTGCAGTCTTGGAGACGCCAATATTTCACATCCTAAAGATGTCAAATAACCACAAGAAATACCCTGCCACTATTTTATACGTATTGCTCTTCTACTAGCTGCAGTTGTGCGTGTGACAATTGTTAAGCATCTTTCCACAGTTAGAGGCTGTCGGCTCGGTTCTTTTAAATCTTGGGCGAATAAAAAATATTGATGGGTAATTGATGTACGGGAGCCCAAAGGGACACTTTGAAGTTTGACATTTTCCCGAATTTTTGCAGCCACAACACAGGACTCAAACGTGTGTACGTTTATAAACGTGTTTCCTCAAAATATACGAGTTTCAAAGTCTATCTAGATTAATTAACTTTTTACTATATATTTAATGTTTGTAAAATTAAAGTCATCATTTAGTTTCTTTGGGGGGGTCAAGAGAATTTAGATTTGTCACAACATAAAGAAAGCAAAAATAACAAACTGTACTTCACATTAATAATTCATTAAATGTGTATATCAGTAACATATTAGAGGAATCAAGTATTATACTATACTTCATATATTATCAAGTATAGAGTTATTGAAAGCATATTATTCCCTTGTTTTACAGAGAATTAAATTACAGTTTGCTTGCAGGTATGACTAAATTTAGTGGGTAAATTTAGTCTAACATGGTGTAATGAAGCAGAAAGCCTGAAGATTGTGGTAAAACAGTCACTGATCATTTGTTTTGAGGTCGTGATGATGTTGTTCTGGTCTGATGTCTACTGACGTCATGACGGCGGCCCATGGTACCAGCATCAAAGGTAGATAAGACAAGTCTGTCAAAGAGGAGAGCCCGGCCCAACAGGGCCCAGGCACAAGGGTGCAGTGCATCATTGGAATATCTTCAAAAATAAAACCAAGTACTGAGCCAAGGCTGGCTGCCAATGCATGAGCTGATGCATTTGTCACCAAAACAAAGCCAAAATAAACAAAACAGTCTTGCAATCATTTACAAACATAAATACTTTATTTCTCAGAGAAATACATTTTCACTCTAATATGTTTAAAAAGGTCAAATCCACCTTCATATATTTGTAGAAGTAATTACAAATATTATGATTGTAACACACAACACATGCGTGCATATACACACATACTGAAAGTCATGCAATATGACACATCAAGGGGATTCAGTCGGTTCAACCAAATAGAGCACATTATTTCTTTTAGGTCCTTCAGCACATCATTAGACTAATCAAATTACAGGAATATGTATCAAACTATTTCATCACTGCAGTTTCTTTACACTACCACCGGCTGCTGCATCCACTTTATGAATATTTATGACATTTCAGAACCTGTAACTATCAAGCAACCCAGGAATGTTTTAGCACCATGAGATTTTGGCTTCCTTAATAAACAGAACTACTATCATTTTTTAATGATTAATTTAAGTCCAGGTTGTCCATTACTGTAAAATGTGTTTCTATACTTAGAAAACTACATGAAAAATGTGTGTGATTATGAGCTTTATGCCCTCTGCTGGTAAAAGACTTAAACATCAAGTAAAAAAACAAAAAAATGGATCCAGGCAGGTGTTTGAGCCAATATGAACAAAAATGCATCTCTTTAAAACAGTCATTGGACAGTGAGATGACTAATCAGACAAACTGAACTTGTTTTGATGAAATGCACTTTGGGTGGACTAGTAGAGACAATTTAAATCTGGTTTAAAACACACAGTCTTCAGATGTGTTACAAAGTTCCTAATACAGTAAAAAAAAGAAGAATTTTCTCAAAGGATCATATGTTCAACAGACACTTGCTTTAAATAGGCTGGTCTATCATCAGTCTGTGGCTGTGTTGACGGTGAAATAATGGCCATAGGTAGGTAGATAGCACCAACAAGATTAACCTAATGTGCTGTGTCCATGTCCTGGTGGGTTTCAGGTCCGTAACGAGGTCTGCAGAGCCTTCATGTCCCTCAGCAGCCTCAGGTTCCTCCTGCTCCTCTCTCCTGGTCTGACTTTGACTGCTCCAGCAGAGCGACCTCTGGTGGACACTGTGGTAGTTACTCTCACCTCGTTCCCACTGTTCTGCCTAGAAGTAGCCTCCTTTCTTAACTTCTTTATCTAGAGAGACGAGGAACGGTAAAGGTCAGGAGTCGCAAAACGAAACATCTTACTTTTGCAATTTGGTTGTGCGAGGACCTACCTGTGTTTTGTGTTTGTAGAGCTTACTGATCTGCTCTCCTTTCCTCTCCATTTTCAGCAGCAGCCTCTCCTGCTCCCTCTGAAGTTCTTTCCTTTCCTGTTCAGAAACGCTGGCCTCCACCTGCCTCATCAACTCGTCCTGCTCCCTGCAAACACACACATGCACACACAGATAAATAAAATGAACTCTATTTTAAGCAATTCACTCACAATAGAGCTCAGATGCAACTACACTCACAAGCTCATGAGTCGCAGCTCCTCCTGTAGTGCTTGCAGCAGCTCTGATAGCTCCTCCCCACTAGCGGAGGAGGAAGAGGAGGAACTGTCTGAATGCCTGCGACTATCTGTCTCATAGCTGTTAGAGAGGACGCGGCTGTTGCAGAGGTGTGGCTGGTGTCGCTTCAGGAGAGACAAAACTGACTGGACGTTTGCTCGGACTGAGTGGCTGCAGCCTACTGACTGAAAGTCAGGCGGGAGAGTCGAAGAGAGAGCCGGTGTGAGGGAAATGCAGCATTAAAAACTCTAAAAACAAAAAAATGCATATATGCCCATACTACCGTTCCAGCAACAAAAGGTACATCTCTGAGGCTCAGTCTATAGTGTGGCTCTGTGTAGGACGATTGCTGTGGTGAAGATTTCTGGAAAGAGAAAATCAACATAAACAATAGTAAGAAAATGATAATTTGGGAGTTTATTATTGCATAAAGACCCTAGCGGAGAAAAGAAAATCATTCTTGTGGGTGCTTTTTTGAGAAGAGAAAAGCAGAAAATGGACCTTCCATCCATTTTATACCATTTTAAAAATTCATCATATCATAACGAATGCACTTAAATTCCTTCCTACTTGATTCAACATAACATTCACAGATGTACCAACACTGTAGAGAAACACTCGACTGCAGCTGTCTTGTCACATTTGTTCAAACATCTTCTTATAAAGAGGGAAAATACATTCTCATTTCGCTCAAACAGAAAAAGTCAAACCTGGCACTGCCCCTGTGAAGGTCTTTACCTTTGAACTGAACTTCTTTTCTTTGGACTGTCTGGTGGACAGGCAAGGTGACACTGACTGTAGCAGGATCCTATTGGCCTCCAAACCTGTCTGTAGCTGAGGAACACACACACACACACACACACACACACACACAGACACACACACAAACACAAAGAAAACAAAACCCACAAAAGATTATGCAACAGTGTGTGTGTGTGTGTGTGTGTGTGTGTGTATATTGAAAGAAACTGATAGCTAAATAGATATACAAATCAAAGCATTGTTACTTGATTGGCTTTATCCTGGACCAGCTTTCTCTGGTGCTCCTCCTCCTGTAGTTTCATATCCAGCTCCCGAATCTTCATCTGACATATTCAGACACATACAATCATCATTACTGTGGTATTAATAATAATAATAATAATAATAAGAGGATCAAAAAAATGTTTCCTCTTGTCACTACCCACTTTAGATTAAAACATAAATTAGCTTTTCAACATCATTCTGGTTAAGTAAGACCATACCATGGAAATATTTCTGAGTTGATAACTCTGTTGATGTGTAATTTTAAGTTTAAATCAGAGTACACTCAGGCTTGTAACTTCTGAACTGATCTGTGGAATCAATGTCTACTTGTGACCCCTCGTCACAGGTTTATGGCCTTTCTGAGGACATAAATTGCGAGCAGTTTAACCAAAGAGTGACTTTTCCCTCCCAAACAGAGATCTGAAGAGGTAAAAGTATTCAGCATTTCACAAGAAAAATATCAAATATATAAGTTTTATTTTGTTTTCTTACCCCTTTAGTTAACTTGTGACTTCCTCAATATGCATCTTGGGAACCCATGTGGCGGTCCCGACCCCCAGAGTGGGAACTTTTGCTTTTTAAAGCAATTACTCGTCAATGTTTTGTTTGTTTTGTTTGCAGACAGGCCGTGTGCAAGCTTATTAATTAGTGTTATTTCCTCTTCATAGAAATGTACAATTTCGGACCAATGCACCTAAGTAGTTAAGATCTGTAACTACTCTAACTGACATGTCACTGTGTCTTTGTGTGTACCTCAGCGTTGTTTTGTGTGCGTGTCAGCCGAAGATACTCCTGCTCCAGTCGCTCCAACTTCTCCAACTGGGCATGCTCAGACACTGTGTCAGACTGTTGATCATCTGACTTGGCTGTCTCCATGGAAACCTGAAATTGTAGGGAACAATTAATACAGTTCTACCCATCTACTTACTCCCACATGAGGGGCTTTTATGCAACAGTGTGTGTTTTTTATGTATCTTTAAGTGAAGAGTCTTGGCGTCTATATCACGTCCTATGACACTAGAGGAACACAGGGTTAACCTGCTGTTTGAGCAGGCTGATCCTGTCTGCCTTAGCATTGCGCAACATCCTCCTCATGTGATCTAGCTGTCGCTCCAGCTTTGCACAGCGAGACTCTGCAGCAGCCAGGTGGGTGATCAACACTGTGGAGAATAACAATGACACCATAAGATGCAAAAAAGAAGAGATAAAAAGGGAAAATCAGCTAAAAAGTTATTATATCTCATTCATACACCCACCTTGGTTGCAGTTGGACTGGCCACTTATCTTTCTTTCTTTGTCTGTCTGATCATTTAAGAGTCTCTGGGTGACTTTATCGCTCTGCAGATGTGTGTGTGATGCATTTTTCCCCATAGTGTGCAGACTGAGGGCTGCATGTCCTTTCTCCAACTCCAACCTCCTGATCTTCTCCTGAAGGTTCCTCAAGGCAGATAAGATCGCTACACATGCGCACACGCACGAGAGAGATTAGATACGAGTATGCATATATACTGATAGAATTCAAACATATTTAGGGCATGGTTATAGTCGTGGTGTAATAAGATATGATTTTTTGGTTTGGATGGAAGAATAGGAGGGTAGGACAGGAACTTAAGAGAGGATGATGTGAAAGAATGAATAGATGTCAGTGCAGCTGAGACATTCTAGTAGTGCGGCATCATGTTGCACATTGTTGCATGCTGTAACCATGGAGCTCTGAAACACCACAATACCTGAATGGAAACTTTGTAAAGGGAAAACAACCCACACACATACACACAGATGCACAGATGAAAGTTACCTGCACTGCTGGTCTCTGGGAATGCCTTGCTGGGTGATGATGAGCGACAGGACTGATGTGTGCGTGTTTGGGGTGTGTGATGCACAAGTCTGTTGATGAAGGGACTGTGAGCAGGATACTCTTTATAAGATGTGAGTGACAGGCTGTCAGATACTGCTCCACTGGCCGGTGGTGGTGGTGGACAGAGCACCTGCAGAGAAACAAGGCTAAATGTTGAACAGCATCCACAATATCTGGCTAATATTGTAAATATCTACAGTAGCTATATCTTCAACACGGATACCTACAACATATCAGTAATGGAGATATTGTAGTGATAGTAGCCATCTCATTATGAATAACAACCAGCAAATTAAGTACAGAAAATTAAATAAATATGAGCTACAACCTATAATTAATGATTTAACTGAACTGAACTTAATGTAACAACAAATAAACACATTAAGTGTATGTCAGCTCGTCTGGGTTGTAGCAACTGCTGCTAGGTAACTTTCCGTATAGTCTAGCTAACTCTGTGAATAATATAAACGGTGGCGAACAGCTTTTATTCTTCCTTTAAAGTTAAATTAGGCACTATAGAGCAAAGCTACCTTCTCCCGCGAAGAATCGGCAGCGGGTGTTTTTGACAGAGTGTCCATTGAAATGCAGCCAACCCAGTCTGCCTCGCTTGTGCTGAACCAGGTAGTAAAATATGCAACATATGCTAACGTTAGTTTAAAGTAAAACTACAGTCCTTTTTTAATTATGACTGACACCCTGCTAGCTAAACTGCCAGCGCTACTATGGGTAGAGAAAAGACAACATCACTTGACAAACCACATACTCTAGGGTTTCTGAGGGGTTTGAACGATATTTATCCCAGCCTGACCCGTCAGGAGCCGCACAAATACACATCAACGTTATATTTGACAGGCAGCCAGATTGGTGCACCCTGATGAATAAAACAAGCGTACCCAACTTGTTTACCGGAAATGTAGTTTTTCTTCCGCGGAGATTCCGCAGTTGAGAACGGTGATGCTTCAGAGTAAAACTACAATAACTCTGAACCATCTCTGAGGGGCGGGGAGAGGGTTTGCAAGACTTGCCGGGATTTTCATGGCAGATATACCACTCTTGGGATTTAAGAGGAGGTGGGTGGCATGTATGCTTTCTCCCACGTTGTAGTTTATAGCATACACAACAAATAATTATCTAACGTTTAATAGACATACATAAGCTAAATCCGTGTTAGCTATCGCATTAACAACTTGCACTCAAGGGTTTCTAGCAAAAGTGAAAGCTAACGCTAATTTAAGTCGCCATTCACGCAGTAACTTACCGTTCAGTTAGCTAGCTATCTACAAGTTACTGATAGCTACTAACTTACTTTACGTACGGGAACCGCGATTTTATTAACATAACTACAAATAACAAAACTACAATAATGCTTCTATGACATTTCTCATTTACTCAAGTGCACTGTATTTGCTGAGTAAACCGTGATATTTCCTAGCTCCTCAAATACGTTATCAACATGTGTAACATTAGTTTTAGCATTACGAGCCCCTGTGATATTTTTGTTGAATCTCTGAAATGCATCACAAAATAAGTTCTGTAACTTTTCGACAAGAGGTTCAGAGCTAAATGTAACGTTACTACATTTTCTGCAGGGAAGTCTTTTGCTAATCACCTGTCAGGTGTAAACAGGTCTCCCATCATCCCACATCATCATGTCGTCGGAGAACACCTTGTGAGTCTGTTTGAATTACAACTATAAAACCAAATATATTGTGATTGTGCTGGTTGGTTATTTACAGAGCTCCTGTAATCTCCCAATGAATAATAAATAATGTTTATATCTAGGTAATGTACAATGCAGTCTTATGTACAGGTATATCCAGGATCAGAATAATCTAATGTCTGGAGTGTATTTCTTTTTAATGATTGTACTGTGTGTGTGGTTTTTCGAGGGATGATGAGGATACCTTCAAGATCCTGATCGCTACAGATATTCACCTTGGTTACCTGGAGAAGGATGCTATTCGTGGCAATGACTCTTATAACACATTAGATGAGATCCTGAAATGTGCCAAGACAAATCAGGTACATGCTGATGGATGGATGGATGATAGATGCGTATGTCTGTGAGGGTCAGATGGATGACACAACAGTAAATCAGATTCATGTATATCTCTGTCGGTTTAAATGGATATCCCAAAGTGTACCTGTTCTAAATGCCCGCTGTTTTTTTCTTGCTTGTTTGCAGGTAGATTTCATCCTGCTGGGCGGTGATTTGTTCCATGATAACAAGCCGTCACGACGATGCCTCCACAACTGCATCACGATGCTAAGACGATACTGCATGGGAGACACGCCCATACACTTCAACATTCTCAGTGACCAGACCGTCAACTTCAACACCACCCAGTCAGTTTTGCTGTGTTTGTGTGGTCATTCTTGCAAAACATTGCATTTCAGTCAGAAAGTTCAATGCAGTTCAATTAATGTTATGTTAATGTTGTTATATATGCATTGATGTGCTGTAGGTTCCCCTGGGTTAACTATCAGGATGAAAACCTGAACATCTCTATTCCTGCGTTCAGCATTCACGGTAACCATGATGACCCAACTGGGGTGAGTTGCTTACAGCATAAAATAAATGAATTGGATGCAACACAAGATCTTGATATGCATTTGTGTGTGTGTTTTGTTGTTCCTGTATGTTTGTTTTAATGTCATGGTGACTTTGCTTTCCTCAAGGCTGAGGGTTTGTGTGCGTTGGATCTGCTAAGTGCTTCTGGTCTTGTCAATCACTTTGGTCACTCCCAGTCTGTGGAGAGGATAGAGATTAGTCCCATCCTCATGCAGAAAGGCAACACCAAGCTAGCCTTATATGGTCTTGGTAAGTGTGTGTCGTGTGTAATCTTTGTCTGCATTTTTCTAGGATTAAGAAAAATAGGAATTGTTGTTTTAATCTAAATGTGTGTGTAGGCTCTATCCCAGACGAGCGCTTGTACAGGATGTTTGTCAACAACCAGGTAACGATGCTTCGCCCCAAAGAAGACCAAGATGAATGGTTTAACCTCTTCACTATCCACCAGAACAGGTGTGTGCATGCATTTGTATGTTGTTGGAAAGTCTGATCCACTAGGAGGGAAGAGCTGTCAATTTTTGTCATACAGTGCCAAATACCAAAAAACATTAGAGGTACGTGTCAGACTGCCTCTGTGTCTCAGTCTTTCGACAGAATAGAATGTGTGCGGGAAGGGAAATGTTTGTTTAATTGTTTGTTTAATTTTTATGTATTTACTATATGTATATATATACATAAATATATGTGGGGTTTTTTCTAGGAGTAAGCACGGACCCACTAACTACATTCCTGAGCAGTTCCTGGATGAATTTCTTGACTTGGTGGTGTGGGGTCACGAGCATGAGTGTTTGATAGCACCAAGCAGAAATGAACAGCAGCTCTTCTATGTGACGCAGCCTGGCAGCTCGGTAGCCACCTCCCTGTCCCCTGGAGAGGCAACCAAGAAGTACAAATAAACACACACATACACAGACACACACACACACGATGGATAGTAAACTCTATATTCTTTGTGTTTTAAAGTGCTGAAGTAGTCAAAACACTGTGTGTGTATCTAGGCATGTCGGGCTGCTGAGGGTGAAAGGTCGTAAGATGAACCTGCAAAAGATCCCCCTGAAAACGGTGCGTCAGTTCTTCATTCAAGACGTGGTGCTGGCTGACTACCAAGACCTCTTCACACCTGACACACCCCAAGTCACAAAGAAGGTGGAGAACCTGTGCCATGCAAAGGTAACACACAAGTCACCAACAAGCAGTCACCAGTCTGCCATCTATTGCTCAGTCATCTTATCCTTCTTGCTCCTCATCTGCCCCCTCATATCTTTCTCTCTTTTTTTCTGTGATTCTGTAGGTCACAGAGATGTTAGAAGAAGCTGAAAGAGAAAGAATCGGATGTCCGCTCACCCCAGAGAAACCTCTTATTCGCCTGAGGGTAAGATGGACACGCTTGCAGCGTGTGTACACACCTTCACATTCACGCTACACATTCAAATTCATCCTCTTCATTGCCTTCCCCAGGTGGACTACAGTGGAGGCTTTGAGGCGTTCAACACTTCTCGCTTCAGTCAGAAGTTTGTGGACCGTGTAGCCAACCCAAAAGACCTCATTCACTTTATCAGACGCCGTGAGCAAAAGGAGGACATCAAAGGTCTGACACAGACTAAATACACTGCTATGGATCTACAGTATACGCCATAGATCAGTGTGCAGTATTTTTTATTTGACATGTTTCAATCTTTGTGCTATTATGCTGTTATAGATGAGGTCAATGTTGACTACGGCAAACTGTTAAAAACCACAGCAGTTGAGGGGCTAAGAGTGGAGGACCTGGTTAAACAGTACTTTCAGGCAGCTGAAAAGGTACTGTACACACACTGATTCATATTCACATACTTACAGACTGTCATCTATTGTTTCTGCCGTGTATTCTTTTGAAATGTGTGTGGGCTTCTCTTCACAGACAGTGCAGCTGTCCCTTCTGACCGAGCAGGGCATGGGGAAGGCCATTCAGGAGTTTGTAGACAAAGATGAGAAGGACGCCATTGAGGAGCTGATCACTTACCAGTTGGAGAAGACACAGCGCCACCTCCAGGCCAGAGGAGTAACCACAGAGCAGGATATAGATACAGAGGTGAGGGGGTGAGGCCTACATGGGAAGTAGGACAGATGAAGTTGGTGTTGCATGCCATTATAAGAGTGCATGTTTTTACATTTTCAGATCCAGCTATTCAGAGACTCCAAAAAGAACACAACTGAGGAAGAAAATGAAATCAGAGAAGTAAGTCATGAATCCACACAAGCCTGAAATGTTGTGTAGTCTGTTGTGTCTTAACTGTGTGTATTTTTCTCTCTCTGTTTCTCAGGCTATCAACAGAGCCAAAGCTCACCGTTTGGAGCGTGGCAATGACCAGGATGTATCCGACGAGCTTGCTGATGTTGATATGGACTCTGACGAAGGCTCAGCCCCGTTCTCTCCCCCCACGCGAGGCAGAGGGCGAGGAGGCAGGGGGCGGGGTGGCCGGGGAAGGGGGAGAGGTGAGTTATTATATTATCTATCAAAATAGAGGCGCAGAGACATACACGATGGTTAAAAGACGTTCCAAAGGTTTATTTAAGACTGTAGTCTTGGTACAAGGCAATGACTCAGAGCAAATGCACTACAGAGTGCCCGAGCGGCAGGTTACACCAAACATACACAGACGTACAGTCACTACTGTGTAAGGGCGATGCAGAACCAATGGTAATGCCCTGTGTGCACACTAGTTAACTGCAAAGGAAATAACATCGGTTAAACAGAATGTACATCTGCTGTATGATGGATAGCCTAAGCCAACATTGGATGATAATGATGATGATTCATTTTTTCAATTTTTTTTGTCAGCAGAACAATTGTACACAAGAGACCTGGTTAGACAAAGATCTGAAAGTGCTTATTGTAGTTATTGTACTGTAGTGTAATCTCCCGACTGTCCACACACATAAAATAATCAACGCTGTTTGACTGGCATATGACACTAGTATGGCACAGAGAAACTTCTGGATTGAATTACACGTAATGCAGCAAAACAAATAACTTTATGTAATGATGTTGTGCATTGCATCATAAATCCTTCATCTGACCATCCAGGTGCAACTGCCTCTGAACCAAAGCCAGCCGGTCGGGGCCGCTCCCAGAAGTCCTCAGCAGCAACACAAAGCAGAAGCATTATGCAAGGTGGGAGAGAGCGAGATTATGATGATCACATGCAATTTAATGCTCTGTATATGACACTAAAATGCCAGAGCGAGGCGCATGGAGTATGAATCTGTTTTCCACCTTTTGGTGCTCCCCGTCTTTCAGTTTCTCCCTTGTTCTCACCTCGACTCCTCCTTCAATGTGTCTCCCTTCCCTCTTCTTTACACCTCACTCTTCAGCATTTCAAGCTCCATCCCAGAGATCATCTCGGCTTGGAGCCACCAAATCTTACAAAGAGGACGAAGTAAGTCAAATGAAAATACACACACACATGCACACACATATAGTGCAGTAAACACACACATCTCCTCATTTTTAATCCGTATGTGAACTGTACCATCCTCCAACGTTGCCTCTCATCTTAATCCATCTCCAGGTGACCATTGATGACTGGGATGAAGATATATCTGTAATGAAAACTACTTGTCCCCCTCCAAGGTATGTTTGTTTTGATCTACAGTGTGGTATTCCAGCCCTTCACCAGCTGTTTATTTAACTATTAACTATTTAACTATGATGTTTTTAAAAAATTATCCGGGCCTTTCTCTTGCTTACCACAGACCAGCATCGTCATCGTCTTCATCCTTCACTAAGTACAGCTCACAAAGCCAGAGCCAGTCATCTAGAGGAGTTGCATTTGATGACTGTGATGACGATGAGGATGAGGTAAAAACAGATCCGAGAAAATGATATCGCATGTGTCTGAAGTGACTTGACCTGTAAAGTGGGATTACTATGTAACCATATTGTTTTCTGGGAATTAAACCTTGCCAAAAATTTGCTTAAATTCTCAGTTTTCCCTGGCCAATGTTTTAATTTTCCATCTTCATCTCTTTTTTTCATGATACAGGATAACCCATTCAAAGGCCCGAGCCATCGTTCACGGAGATAACCATCTTTATGTAACACTTGTTAATGTTGTTAATTTTCCAAAGTAAATGCTAATTAACAAGTGAGCTGCTGCAGTGTTGTTGTCCGTTGTTGACGGATTTCAAAGTGCATATTTCAATTTTCTCAGCACACTGTCTTCCTAACGTTGACAATAATTGAATTATGTTGGTCGGCTACTGTTGCTTAGGGTAAAACTATCCAATCAAGCTGTTTTGGTGAA
This sequence comes from Enoplosus armatus, assembly GCF_043641665.1. Taxonomy (NCBI): domain Eukaryota; kingdom Metazoa; phylum Chordata; class Actinopteri; order Centrarchiformes; family Enoplosidae; genus Enoplosus; species Enoplosus armatus. Next base: position 14,466,621 of record NC_092184.1, on the reverse strand, counting down.
AGGGCTACAGGCTATGGGGGGGGGGCTCATATGTTAGTCACCACCTGAACCTACCAACCAGTGGAGCTCATCTGCTGCTGTACATCAACAGTGTTGGGTTTTTTCATCTGCCTTTGTAGTACACTGACATTCAGGAACTAATAAATGTATTAAGTATTTAATCAACTGTCTCTTTGTTTTTGTATTATGATCTATGTCTCAAAGGTTGTGGCTGCACTCATAGAAATAGCCTTGTGTTGACATTATCTGTCAGTGACAGAAGGGAGGTAAGGTGGAAAAAATCTGAAAGATCTTATTTGTGCTGGCAATGGTGAATTGGTTTGGCGATGCCAGGCTAATACATCGACAACTGTGGAGCTCCGTACTTTTTCCCCGCGGTATTGCAGGTAAAACTGGTTCTGCAGCAGGTCATGTGAAAAAATGTGAAAACGAGGTCACACAGAAAATGATATAGTAGAGAAAGTGGTATAATAAAGTCCAAGGCAGTGGGTGACAGTGGAAGAATGTTGCTACATTGGAGTCAAAAACTGGAAGGTGCATTGCATTTATCATAGCAAGGCAACTTCTTCCAAACATTCTCTTAAAGTTATCAAGTAATTTTTTTTATTCATCAGGTGATTTATCTTTCTTGCACAATACCATGTAATTTTAAGTTCCACTGATTATGTCTGAAATTTCAGATGAAAATTAGTCATTTGTGTCATCTTTTGTTCACAACTTATATCATCATTTCCATAAGTTCCCTTTGTTAACTTCGGGTCAGAGGGAGTGTGTGGCCGTGGGATGAAGGAAGACGACACTGAATGGAACAAGGAGAGATCCAGTTTCCAGCACATACACTTGCAGAGACAATATCAAGTTGTGTCACAATTGCAATTGCTCCAATTGCCAAGTTAAAGAAGAATGTCTTTATTATATTTACAACCTATTTACAAGTATATAAAAATCAACAAAATGTACCATACATACAGTCATTTGCTACCAGCCACCCTGTGGCACTCACCGTACTGTATGCAAACCTTGAAAGAAACGCTATCCACATCCAACTATTTTATAATATCAACAGTATAATACAATATGTTAACCTTTTTAAGATTTTTCAATTCAGTGTGCCAATTTATACTTACTGTGTGTAGATCTCTATAGACCAGAGAATGATTAAAAAAAACAAAAAAAACAACAGGTTCAGTTATTCTTTTACTTTGCTACAAATGGAATGATTACTTGAAAATGTATTTGCTCTGAGTGCACATATTTTTTCAATTGGCATACTATACTCTCTGTTGCTCCTTTTTAAATTTTAGGAAATTGCATTTATATCCTTTTAGCTGTGCGGGCAAAAACCCGGTCACCACCTCTCTGAATAATCTGGTCATGGTGTGAGTTTTCTGAAGGCACACTGGACATCTGATTGCACTATAAACACATAACAGTGTAATTTGAGTTATAGTCTTCAGTGCATTATTAGACTAGTTACTTGAATCATCTGCACATACAGTAAGGCCAAGTAATTCTCACTTTCCACGTAAAGTGCTCATGTAAATCAAGCACACTGTCTGTGCTGTAAAAAGGTGCATTTGCCCTTTAATAGGGACACACGTCAGATAAAATGAATCAGCACCATAAATGCATTAAACTCCTGGACTTTGCGTTACACAATTGCTAATATTAACCTGAGGCTTCACACTGACTTCTGCTGACATTATTAAAGCACAGGTTTACTCTGTCTGTCACCTTTACATAGCAGTTTACCATATGAACCCTCACATCACATTTCACACCTAAAATCATAGCACATAGTGATCAAGTACGTTATGTCCGAGGTCTGCCAGTCTGGTCTTCACAGTTAAAACAAAACGCATGAATCGGTGAATGGCTTCCGTCTAATTACAACATTATAAAAGCTAAAAACATCCCAGACTGGCCAGCGACAGATAACAAACATACATATACTTGTCCCCTGAGATAAGAACCTGAAATGGCACAAACAACACCTGAAATAAGTTTGTGTGAAATATGTGTGTGTGTGTGCATATCTATATATATATATGTAGGTGCAGTGTTTTTGTATTGTATATGGCTGTGTTTAAGTTCATCTGTGTTGCTGCTGAGATTGATCTTCAACTTCCCCCTTTCTCTCTTTCTGTCTCCCATCTTCAATCAGTTGAAACAAAAAAGTGTTCTTTTAGTTTCACCGTCTGTCCAAGGTAGACCGGCGTCGAGTCCTGTGGTGGCTGCTTGTCACGAGGGCCTCAGGGGGTTTTCTGGAGGGATGAAGTAAAGGTTATCAGGCAGGCTTTGTATGCATTGCAGTTCTCTTTTTTTAGTCTATATGTTAGTAGAGTAAGTGTTTTGCCAAATAAAGCTGACACAGAGCAACGATTTAACAGTATACACAGCCCTTAAGTGGAAATTATTTTGTTGTGATGTGATTTCCTCCCAGTGCTCATACAATAATTTTCATTCAGGTCCACTTTTCTGGAGCTTCACAGTCTTCCTCAGCAAATGAAGTCTGCTCAGTTCAACAAATTGAGATACAGTTGAACTAAGCAAACTCCATCCTCTCAAGGCAGACTGTGTGATGTAAGGCAGTTGAAAGCTACGGAAAATAACTAATAAATGGACCTTACTAACACAGCAACTTAGCATTTTCTGTATGCTGTACCTCAATGACTGTATGAATCCAGTTCAGCATCTCTTCAACGTTGCAGTAGACACCCGGCCTTCTCTCCCTTGCACAGCCAACTCCCCAGCTCACCACTCCGACCAGATGCCATCGAGAGGAGGTGAAGTACACCAAAGGACCCCCACTGTCCCCCTGAGATTCACAACAGCACAATTACATTTTTATAACAATTTAATATCCAAACCACTTTCCAGAGGAGAACGTCAACATTGGACGATTCTACAAACTACAACTAATACTGAACTGCAGGCCTAGAGCCGTATAACTTGTTTATAATTCATTATAAATGTGGTTGAAATATTAAAAATATTATTTGCAGTCATTATTGATTGTAACTGGAATTAGTGGTCCGTTACCTGGCAGGCATCCACTTTCCCCTCCAGGAAACCAGCACAGATCATCCTTTGGGTTATGGCACTGCCATACACTGTGGGGCTGGAGCACTTAGCCCGGTCTATCAGAGGGATGGAGGCCTTCTGAAGTGAAGGAGAAACCTTACCTGGAGGCAGAACAAAGACGCAATGTTTGAGTTATGGCGGTAACTTCAAAGAAGTTGTCTTCTCAGCTAATGATGATGAAAGGTAGTGTGTAGGTTTCTCACCATTTTCTCTCAGGTATCCCCAGCCGGTCACAGCCATGGAGGCTTTGGCAGGAAGGCCAAAGGCTTTAGGAGGTAGACAAACTGGCTTGCGGCCCACTGAAAGACAGGAGCAGTGATTTCATTTAGAAAATGTTAGCCTTTAGGGTTCTTTTTATTTGCTTTTGACAGCTTTGGCAGTTTAAAGGTAGTTACTAAGTGATTACATCGGCTGAATTGATCTATAGTTAAGAGCTCGCTGTTTGACATATACACCACTAGGGGGCAATAAAGTAAAGCCTTCTGAATATATGTCTCTACTTGCCCTTATCAGGAATGTTCAGGTTTAAATTTTAACTACAGACTCAACAAGGTCAGTTAACCAATATGCTAATAATATACAAATCAGTAAGGGTTTCTGTTGGTGTGTTTTCATATTAAATATTTCATATTATATTATTAAATTAAACTAACCTCCCACACTGATCGGGCTGCTGAGTCTCATCAGTGCTATGTCATAGTCATTTCGTGCTGGATCGTAGTTTCCGTTCAGTATGATCCTGTCGACGTAGGAACCTCCCAGTGTGCCCATGTATGTCCGGCCCGACACCACTCTCCAGCGACTCAGCTCCTTTTTACTGCTGCAAGGCCCAAAAGATGAGACAGCAAGGAAGTGTGAGCATGAGATGTTAATCACCAAGGAAATGCATTGGAAATGGTAGTGATGGAAACCATACTGACCCAGTAAAGCAGTGGGCGGCAGTGACAACCCAACCAGGTGACACCAGTGAGCCTCCACATGTATGCTGGCCTCCCTGCTGCAGGCTAACCTGCCAGGGCCAGTCCTCAATGAAAGCATTTGTACCCCCGACAATACGGTCCTGAGAGCCCACCTGTCCACAGTCTGATAAACAAAGTCATCCTGTTATTTCCAAAGATCATTTTCTTTACTGTGGTCCATTTCAAGCTAACTTTTATGTTATGTTTTTGTTGATTTATCCATCTAGATCATTCTATTCAAACAGTAAAGGTCAGGTTAGACGAGTTTCTTTTCCACCACAAACTCTTTGATTTGTTGTTAAGAATAAAGGGAACTGCTCTGTCACATGTTGCTAAGAAAGAGTTCTGCTGCTTTCTACCGACAAGTATGGGCTTGTTAATGTGAAACTGGTCACACAACCATGTCATCTTCCACCCACCACCACCCCATGAGCCCCACTCTGCCTTGTTAAAAACTGCAAACAATGTTAGCGACGGTGGTGGCGTTTATAAAAATAAAACTCACCTGAACAGGACAAAGATACCACAGAACCGGATCTGCATACACTGTTGTTGGGAAAAAAAAGGCATTCATCAAATATTTAGAGGGACAAATGTACCACAAACGCCCACTAAATTAGTCAAACAGACAAAAAAAAAACAGTCAAATGTTGACCTAACTTTACCCCAATGCTGACCTTTCTGTTTCTGTTCTGCCCTGTTTGAGTAAAATACCTGTCTGTTTTGTTCATTCTCATAGAGGATAAGATGGAAGGGGAACAAAAACTGAGGAATGTTTTGTCTTTTAGGAACAGAAACCTTGAGAACAGACACTGTCTCATGTGAACAAGATACACATGGGGAGGGCAGCATAGAGTGAAAATTTATAGCTGAAAGAGAAAGAGAGAAAGAAACCGATAGGAATATAAAGGGGGGTGGGTGTATAATATAATGAGGGGAATCGCTCTGTCAACTGCTGTGCCTTTGTCGGGCTAGACATTAAAAGTAATGTGAAAAGCAACAGCACACAGTAAGAGTTTCCTAAACTAAACTGCAGGCCTGTGTAGCAATGACAGACAACGTGACTCATGAGTTGTGAGATCAAAAGTGTTTGATTTTCCTATTTGATGACAGCCTTCCTCACCGGTCAATGGTAGCCTGATGTGTGGGTGTGGACGTAGTCCCAGGCCTGACAGCTGTGAATGGTCCAGTTTTCATGGAAGACATTAAAGAGTCCACTGGGACACTGGTGCTACGAGGTTTACTGTTAAGACAGAAAGGGGGGGCGACGTAAGACTTGATTTCAGGTCAAATAACCCAGTCATTAAATTTGCTAAACACAATCTATGTGATGGATGCAATCTCATATATTCATTCTTGGTGGGTGTGAACTCACTATGTGTATCCCAGTTGTTTACATGCTGTCTGGGTGTGCTGCTGGGTCCAGTCGTCACTACACACACTCCGCCAACCAGCGCCGGGACTGTACACCTGCAGGACGTGCCGACCTGACAAGAGGCGCACTGGAGGGAGGAATAAAAAGAGGAGTCATCTTTTTCAAGCTTTGTTTTGTGTTTTTTGGGATGACAAAGCGAGAAAGAGTCGGGCGTGTGTTTTACCTGGAAAGGTACTGTTGACCGTAAAGCTTGACACACAGGTGATTTCATCCTCTCCTCCAGCACAGTCATCTTTCCCGTCACAGGCTTTGTCTATTGGGATGAACTTCACTGAGCTCTTGCAGAAGAAGTATTTGCTGTCAATCAGCTGCTTAACTGGTGGGAAAAGGAGTGGCACAGATGGATGATTGGATAAACAGTAAATGACACTTAATCCTGGCATGAATTTTACACCTTTGTAAAACATGTTTCTCTATTATCCAAGCAATGAAGGCTAATGAAAATATGATGCGTGCATGTGTCCTTAGAGGAAGAAACTACTGTCAGTAATTGTGACTCACTGAAGTATGCTGCGGTGACCAGTATACCCAGTAACACCACAACTGTCAGGACAGTCAGTAACACTCGCTTCCTCTTCGAGGCCTTGTCTTTCTGAGTCTTTGGAGCCGTCATGGGCCTTCTGTGGCGGCCTGGCCGTGGAACCACTGGGAAGAGGGAGAAAAAAAGGAGGCAATGATGGACAAGGGAGATGACAGAATAGAAGAGAAAAGAGGTAGAGGAAAATAGTCAAGGGGAAAAAAGAAGTGTGAACTGAATGCGCTTCTTAGTTCTCAGTACTGCCCAACACTACAGTTCCCACGTATTTGACATAATATTCAACATAGCAACATACGAAACCAACACCAACAGACAGCTTACCTGCTTGCCTGGGATTCAAAGGTTTAGTGCTTTCCTCAGGCACCTGGGTGATCGTCTGAGAAAAGAATAACAAAGGTACATAAGACGAGGTCAGCGCAGGTGTCGAAACAACAGTGTGCATTTCATGGCTAGGTGGAGGTGTAGGTTTGTTACTGTGTAATTTTATGTGCAAGTTTACATGTAATTATCTTAAGCTTTCATGATGTGTTTACATGTGATTTTTGTGTTAATTTCAAGGCGATTGTTCAAATATATGTGAGAATAATACAAATATATAATATAAATTGCATCTATCCATCCAAAAATGCTACAAGACATAGAAAACTTGAGCCACGTGTTAAACAGTGTATAATATAATGCATATCCATGGGAGGAGCCACAAAGGATTACCGATCATGCACACATGGAACATAGTGTCCCACTACAAGTTGTCACATTACACCCATCTATCTCTCTTCATATGTCACTCCATATGCTGAGGGCAGTTCCCATAATCTGTTATCAGACAGACCCCAGCATGAAAGTGATAGACTCTGAATGTACAGTATTGTGGGGTGTGGTGTGGCAGGGTCTATTGGGACCGAGTGTGTCTTGCACTCAAATGCAACTGATATTGTGGAGACAGAACACACTGTAATGATGCAGGGTGGTATAGTGAGAGGGGTGGCCGCCCTTCAACCACAGGAGCCAGGTTAAAGCCCCATGCTACTCAAGTATCCCTGAGCAAGATATCAGCTGTATCCCGCTTGTATAATTGCATACAGTGCATTTCAGTCTGTATTGTGTGTGTGTAGAGAAAAATTACAAACTTAATGTCAGTAGGGATCAAACTATCCAATATTTAACAAGAAAAAAAACAAAAACAAATATTAGAGAAAACCAAATTGTCTTTTGTGTTGCAGATATGTCTTTTCTTCTGGTTTCTTTTCTTGTTTATCAACAATCAGATCTATCTTGCTTCCTGGTGCTGGGTCCTGGCCCCCAGGTTGGGAGCCACCGCTCTGAAGGACTCCCCACATGATGGTAGGTCCTTACAAACAAATGAACACTAGGTACTTACATCCCAGATTAGTCTCATTTAAATCAAACATTTGCACTTTAACACCAGGAAGTTGCCTTCAAATGTAAAGCCTAAACACCAGTGGTAACCTGGGACACGTTTCAGGTTATGTGAGTTGTACAATATATGCTGTGACTTTTTTGTAATGTTTAAACTTAAGTTGCAAACTCTGTTAACGATATAGTAACGTGATTACTTTTTGCAGTGACGTGTAACTTTCAGGGATTAACATTACCCTTTTAATTTCGGCAATTACATTTGGTAGTTAGCTACTAATCCCAGTAACCCTCCATTGTTTCGACAGTCTCGGTGGCGGCTTGTTTTCTCTTACCGGGAATGTGGTGATCAGTTGGTCTCTTCAGAGGAGTAATGTCAGGTCGGAAGTGTTAGCCTGTTAGCTTAGCTTGTGGGGACTCGGTTAGCCTCTACTAACAGAAAAGACGCGATTCCCGGTAAATTGTTGCCTTATTTAAATTCTGTGTACTGTTAGCTTGTTTTGCTTACGTTAACCACTGGTGACTTTACGTTCAGGGCTCACGCCGTTCAGAGCTGAAGAGTGTGTCAACCCCGCGGCTTTACTGCGAGGACTGAACGTTAGTTGAGCGCTTTGAAGATAACTGTTGATGGTAAGTAACCTTAATACCTCCAAAAGGTAGGCTGACTGTTAGCTAGATAAACCACGGTGTCTCCTTTTCTATTTCCACAAGTGTTGAACACAGAAGACGTGACCATGAGGGTATTTTTGTTTTGGTGTCGTTTAGTTTAAAGTCAACTTTGAATATCAGTTTTTTTGGCCACTTGGGGGCAGCAGAAAGCTGTGAACACATCATCGACATATTAATGTCGATCTTGTTCGCAAACATCTGCTTATATTATTGAGCAACATTATCATTCATTTGAAGTCGTGTTTCTGGCCGTTTATAGTGAATGTAAGTCCAATTACCCCCTTTTAGCTCTGTTATTAATCTCTACCAACTCCTGAGGGAAACATCTGGCTCTTTAGCTGCTAAGTGCTCCACTATGTTCACCAGCTAATAGCTAACTGTGTCTGTCTGCTGTTTGGTGCTGAGCAGGTAGTGTACAGTGGGTTTTTGGAGCTTTGTCACTGAAAAAATCTGCCTGCTGTGGCTGAAAACAACACCGAGAGAGCAGTGAGAGTGAACCAAAACAGTAAAGTTATGGCCGATAGCTAAACAATGAGCTGAAACTCACCATAAAGCTGTGTAAAGCCGAGGAGAGCTGCAGATTCAGGTGATAAATCTCTGTAGGTTCATCGCTGCTAGTGACCCCTTTCACATTGTCATGTTGTTTTCACATTGTCATTTGGTACATTGTTTTATAAAAAGACGGATAATAGCCGTTTTAAAGTAATGTAACGAGTCATGTAAAGTTAAATAACCTCACTTGCCATTGAGTAATTAGTAAAGCTTAGTAAATAACTTTTTCAATGAGCTATATGTATTCAGTTATTACATTTTCATGTTACTTTCATGCACCATTAAACAACTGAGGAGGGCACTGTGGATTATGGGATATTGAGTGCTACAAGGATACACCAGTTGTGTCGTCCAAATTCAGGCTAAAGAGGGCTGCATTTCTCGGCTGAATTTGGACACAACTTGTGGCCGAATCCTTACTAGCTCTGGCAGATCTTTTACAACCCCAAGGGACCGTGGACAACAGTAGAAAACGATCCTTGCGGAAGTCTCAATTGACTGTGACACATTTAAAGACCTACTGTGTCTTTAAAGTACAATTTCACCTTTCTATCAATAACATTATTTAGTGTCATTCTATTAACCAAAAGGTAATAAATTCATCAAACTAATGATCCTACAATGCAACATTTTTTCAAAAGATGACTTCTAATTATTAATCACCAGTATCTCAACAACAGACGCATGACACCACATTTTTAAATTGTGCTGTAATTATTCAATCCAAACCCATTTCCTGGGGCACAAACAGAGGTTGTCTGTGTTGCGGCACTTTCACTTTTTGCATGTTACTCTCAGTGCATCTCCTGTTGACAGATAGATAGTGTACCATGTGTGCTTTTATTCATCAAAGGCAAATACGCGATTCATCCTGTAGTGTTATAGCTCAAGTATCACATCAGTATGGCTGCTGACTGGCCGATTTGGAAGATTTCAGCAGGTGGTACATAGACGGTTTGAAGAGCGCTTTCGTCTACCTGCTGTTCTTCCTTTGTCTTGTCCTCACAGCTTTTCATTCATTGTTTGCATTACAAACACATTTACAGTATATATGTTAGGTGATAGTTTTGTTTATTAACAAACAAAGTTCTTTGTTTACTAAATGAGGAATTGCTAGAACATAGCTAAACAAAACAGCTAACAGGGAACACTGTTATATACTGTTCTCTAATTTTCACTTCTGGTTTGAAGCAATATGTAAATTCCCTCATTTGTATATTTCTTTGCCGCCAGGCTCATTCTGCTGTTGTTATTTCAATTAAAGGAAGTGCTCAAAAGAGACGTTTTGAAAGCTCATCTCTGTTGAAGCATGTGTTACATGTCCACAGTCCGCTGTTGTCAAATGCAAAGAACAAGCAAAGTGTATAGACCCTATAAGGAGAGCGGGGCAAAGAATGTCGTTGGGCAGGTTTTTCTTTTTTTTGGAAGGAAGCTCACTTTATCCTGCTATGAGAAACTCCCTGAGACACTCTTATATAAGACAGCATTTCAAATGGTCACATCCTTTAAGCATAAAAGCTGTATACGTCAAAGACCCAGACATTTTGTTCTTTACTCTACATTTTGTGTCGTCAAATCTCTCTCAGATTTCTCTTTACATTGAAACAAGCTTGTTTCACTTTTGTGCATTAAGCCCTGCAGCACTTTGGTAGGTAACATGAGACTTGTACTCACTTACAGTAAAATGCTATTTTGTTTCATATAATTAGTTCATATCTATATACTTTTCATTTTATATAACAGGATGTAAGGTGATTCTGAGATACCCTCAGTTTCCCCAAAAGACTGAAGACTCATTCTTATTTTTGAGGAACATTGATGCCATACAGTACACTATATGGAGCCTAAAAAAAATCTGTGTTAAAAAACCTGCATAATAGTGATCTCTCTATGTAAACTAATAATTTGATTAAAAAACATCATTCTTTAATACACACCCTCATAAGAATCACACTGATTCCAACTGGCATAAATCTCAATGAAAACAAAAAAAACATTAGGAGAAACCATCGTCACCTGATGGTATACAATATGAGTTGAATAAGTGAGAGAGCAATAAAGGCGGAATGAATGAGACAGCACAAAAAAAGTGGGAGGTCCATCCAACCTGGGAAACCAGAAGGATTGCAGTGAGTGGACAAACGTATACCTAAGAATACAAGTTTTGTTATACCATGACCTATGATGATGCCTTCTGGGAAACATAAATGTCATCATTAGTACCATGACTAACAAAACCATTTTATGAGCCAAAGCAAAATTTCAAAATCACGTAGCATTAACCAAGCATTATCACATCTCATGTCTTACTTCTAACAAGTAATGTGTTAAACCTGATTTTGTTTCTTTTTGAGTCTGACTGACCCATATAGTGGACTCCAGTCAGTTAACCCAGTGTTAGTGGGAACTGCTTCAGCTCCAGCGAAAAAGCATAACTGGGTCAGCCTTAACAGATAAAAGCTGTGACACGGTAAACCTTTTGTTCCAACAAGGTGTTCCCCTTGCTGCTTCTCAGCTTTGTTGGATTATATTCCTCTAAAGAGAAACGCTCACAAAAGGGCTTTTGAGAAACTACATGTGACATGTCGGACAAGCTTTAATCAGAGACAGAAATCTAGACCAGAACAGTCCGCACATGTTTTGATATTTAGAGGCACATTTATATGGGCAGAAGTGCTCACTATAGGTAGTGTTGAGTAGGCTGCACACCTGCACACAAGCAGGTCCACATATGCTCATTCATATAACGAGGTGGATGGTGCACACATACATTCTGAATAAATGTTGCTATCTAGTTTGACCTACAGGTAAATTAAACTCAAAACTTTTATTAACGCACAAATCAGTCAAATCAAAAACTAATGACTATCAGCTGCATCAATATGTACCTAAATGTTCCTACCTGCACCAGAAGCTGTAACTGGTTGAGCACAAGTGAGCAAACACACTTCCACACACCAGTTCCTTTAGTATGACAATGTGTCTTTGTACCACAGTATGATAACAAACACGATACCAGGATATACAGTGATGATGACATGAAAATGGCCCCTCCAGTGCAAACTAGTGACCTGGCTTGCCAGCTCCTCAATTAATATGTTTGTACTTCCAGTTGCACTCACCCACATGATGTAGTTGTCTTTCTTGGTAAGGCCTAGATGCACCTCATCCGACACGGAGCACAGAGTAAACACTGCCCTCCCTCCCTGTATGTCCTTCGTCCTCTTCCTCTCACCCTCCTACTCCACTGGCTTAAACTACAAAACCTGGTTTGATTTAGTCTCTCTCTCTCTCTCTCTCTCTCCCCCCTTTTTCTTCCTACAGCAGTGTAACTGAATCCGGCTTGAAGGGTGCCTGACTTGCCCCTCTTTGAAATCCAAGGGCGGTAATAAAGAGTGCTGGTGTGTAGCGTTGTGTTTCGAAGCTCCGCAGATTCAGAGAGAGCTGTTTTTGAAAGACCAAGCCCTGCTGACAGAACCACACAAAACAAAAGTATTCCAGGTAACCTGACACTTGAACCCTCCTCTCTCTATCTCGTTCACTGTCTCTCCCTACCTGTGTGCCTTCTTCAGTTTTGTCCCTCCTCCCACACACCCTCCCACTCCAAACTTTTTTAAACCCTTTGGACATAACGCACCCCCCCCCCCCCCCCTTTTGTGTCCTTTACTCCTTAGCTCCCCTCCAGTGCCTCTTTGCCTCTCAAATTTACCCAAACATACACCCACACAGCCAAACGTCTGCACAGATACAAATACATGCAAAAACACAGACGTGCCACAGTGCACGCACTCACACACACAACATGAAGTTAACAGTGTTGTGGTGTGTGTGCAGTATTATGCCTTGAGGCTGAGGTGTGTTTTGTTTTGACAGACTAATGAGAAGCCAGTTGGTATCAGTCAGGAGTTCCTGTGTGACATCAAATTGTGACTCATGCCATGCCACCATTCACAGCATAACAATGACAGGAATATGACAAATACACTCAATGCCCACGAGAGTCTACAGCCCTACTAGTGGCTGTGAGGCCATACATAGGCACAGCTGTGCTTTGAGCTTAATACTCAAAATGACAACACTTACATGCTGATGTTTAGCATGTACAATGTTCACCATGTTAATGCGGCGTGTTAGCATGCTAACATTTGCTTATTGGCACTAAACAGACGAGTGGAGCTGAGGCTGCTGGGAATGTTATTAGTTTTGCAGGTATTTGGTCATGAACCAAAGTATTGGACAAATTGACATGATAGTGCTCAATCACCAAAGTCATTCATCTTCTGGGAGCCATGAATGTTGGTACAAAATTTCATGGCAATCTATCAATAGTTGTTGAATTATTTGAGTCTGTACCAAACAAACCAACAGATGGTTGTGTGGTTAAAATTGTAATATATTGAAAATACATGTGAATGTGCGTTTTAATCCATGCAGAATTGTAAAACTTGCGAGAAGGCTGCAGTTGTAGGCACACTTAAGTTGTTAGGGTTACAGTTTTGATGTCACTGATTGGATTGTGGCCAGAAGTGCAACAAGCAGCAAGTGTCAATAACCACTGGGGTCACTAGGTCAGTGCTTCTTAAAATTAAGCTACTGTGAATGTTATGGGACGCTGAGCATAGACAACTGAGGAAAAAAAAGCTTGATGTGAGAAAAAAGACATGAGATAAGGTTGGCTGAAGACAAAGAGCCATTGTTAGAAACGGCAGCTGATTGTGTCTCTTGACCTGGACTATTAAATGCAATGGACCTTAAAGCTCACTCCCAACCTTTCCTCACTTATACATTTTGGTCTATGGACTCAACAGTTTTCTCAGAGTATACAGTGTATATGAAAATAGATGGATGGATGGATGGATGGATAGATGTATACATATAGGTGGAGAGGTGTGGTAGGTAGATACATATAGAGAAACATAGATAGAGCTTTCTGAGCAGATTAGTTTGAGTTCTCACGCAAGGTCTCTTTCAGCCAATAACCTTTGTTAACCTTGTTGATATTCAAGTTGCTTTAGAGTTGCCAAGACATTTAAAGTCTCCACCCTGGAATTTTCAATCTGGTGCTTGACCTCATCTTGTGTTTGCCTCATTGGACTCAGTTAATAATCAATAGTTGATATAGTGTCATTTAGATACCAGTTTGTAAAAAAATAAAAATAAAAAATGTAATCCTGTAATCCTCTGTATGTACAGTGAATCACCCATTTTCAATTCTCTCTATTATAGCACATTTCCCTCAGAGTTTACACTATAAATCACAGGAATAGTCACAACGTTTCTCCTGTCTGACATGGTTGAGCAATGGCTGACAAGATGTTTGCACATGCTATAAAAGAGAAGATCAGAGCAATTCAGAGATCTAATCAATCTATTGTACACCCTGGTTTGACTCTAGGCTTTTATTGTTCCGCTGAGTCAAACTGCTTTATTTTGTTCATAATACCATCAGCTCTCACAGCACGACAGCCAAACAAACAGTCCACATCAGATTGATGAAATTCATTCGTTCATTATCCTTCATTTCTTTGTCAATGAAGCCACCTGTTGCTGCTAAAATCATGCGAGCTTTCTTTTGAAACTGGGTATGTGTACAGCTCAAGGACAAATAGATAGACTGCTGACTTCCTGAACGGTTTATAGTCCAGATTGGTTTCATATTAACAGACTCATGTAGGGTTATTGCTATGCCTTATGTATTTACAGTGTAATTAAGAATATGTGCTAACTAAGAGAAATTGAGATAAAACGACTCTATTGAAAATATTTTCAAACGTATTTTCTAACAGCATTTTTGGAAAACGTTGAAACTATTTTATTTCTCATTGACTCGCAAACAATGCTGCGACAGGTTCGAATTCTGTACATCGTGATCTTTGATCATGTTGAAGCATTTCATTTAAGCATTTCATTTGATTACAAGACCAATTTTGAATAACGCAAAAGAAACGTGAACATGGAAAACAACTACAGTCCAATTAGAATACAAATCTGATCTCTTACTTGCAAAACAGCCAATTACGTTGTACATATTTTATATATAAACAGAATTTTAGACTTTCAAGTCGTCTCTCAAACACTGATTTCAAATCTGGACCTTTCCTTTAAAGCATTATGCATCCTTATCAGACTTGCAGTTCACTATCAATTCGTAGGAAACTTGATTAGAGATGATAAAAGTTCTTTTTGAGTTGGCTGAGAAACCACCTCGCATATTTAAATCTAATCTAATCTAAATGTTATAAAAAAACATGGTTGCGCACAAGCAGACATCAATCCTCATACCACTGTACCCTTCCTCACCTGTGAAATAGCTGTCACTCTGTCACTCGTTGTCAGGGAAGCATCTGAGGGTTGGTGAGCAAACTGGTTGAGAAAAGTATTCCTGGTGTCTGAAATTCAGCATCTTTCTCTGTAGAGTTTCTCAACCGACCTTTATTGTTTCAACAGGGAACACCCTTCAGAGTTCCTTCATCCCACCTCTCTCGCCCTTCACTTCCACGACAAACTGTGTGTGTCCCTCTCTCTCTCTCTCCCCCCCCCCCCCCCCCCCCTCTCTCTCTCTCTCTCTCTCTCTCTCTCTCTCTCTCTCTCTCTCTCTCTCTCTCTCTCTCTCTCTCTCACACACACATGCACACTTCATCAATTTACCATCTAACCACCAGTCAACGCACCCAAACCCTCCCTTTGTCCACACAGGTGTGTATTTTGTGAAACTTGATATTAAGCTTGGTAAACGTTAGGGGAAGTGTGGCTTGAAAAATAACTGGTTAATAATTAACACCTTGTTCACATGTTCCCTGGACTCTAAAGAATATATGTTGTCCCAGTACCAACTGAGAAACCCACGTTGAACAGTGGCTCAAAAGGCCACATTTTGATATATTTTATGTTAAATAGAGTCACTTTAAATTACATTTCCTGGATATAGGACAAAGGAAAGAGAAGGGAAAACAAACATGACTAGACTGGATAAAACAAAGACATTCAACCTCCACCAATAATGTCTGTGATAATACACACTTTATGTCCAAAATTGTATACATTTATTATATATTAAATTACAAAATATGTTATCTTAGGCATTCAAATTGTATCATGAGGTTTGATTGTGTAGATATTCCAGAAACAATCAACACAAGTGCTGTGGTCCAAGTCCTGCATCACTGTCCTTTGGGAACACAAAACACTTTTGATGTCATTGTGTCAGCTGCCGCCCGCCTCACCTGACCGATGATATGAAGTAACTGTATTTACAGTATAAGGAAGTACTAGTGGTGTCTGCTGAGAAATATGAAATATATCACAAGTTATGCAAGTAGGTTTCATGTATCCACAGCAGTAGTTATGACATGGTGATAGATGATCGTCATAGATAGAGAGCTTTACAGCCTGATGATCTATTATTGCCTTGATCAGAGGATCAGTAACACTTCTCTGTGTGATGTGAGGTAAGATGAAGTTGTTTCCTGGAAATTTGCTGCCATATTACCAAGAAATCCCAAAAAGATTTCCTGAGAATATTTTTTTCTCTGTGTGTGTATGCTAAATATGAAGCTACAGCAAGATGGTTAGCTTAGCTTTGCATAAAGACAGGAAGCAGGAGGAAACACGTGGATGTAATAAGAGAGTTCAGCGAGCGTGGCTCTGTCCAAAGGTAAAAAGAAATCTGACAATAATAAAACCATAAAACCACAACTACTGTTAATTAGTGTGCTTTAGAGGTGCTAGTATGTGGGTTATTTTAGCATTGGACAGAGCTGTTTCCTGTCTGTTATGCTAAACTAATAATCTGAAGTGAATAGGCTTAGAATAGGAGCTTAAAAACCTACATATGGAATCTTATTAATTATTAACAGTTAGATATAGAGTTGATAAATAAATGAATAAACAAAGGAAAAAAAGAATGCTGACTCTGTACATGTGGTGGATTGAAAAGGGGAACTTCAGTTCATCTTAAATATCAGATGTCAAATGCCTTTTCATTCCTGTCTACCAGCAGTATTTACCAGTAAGAACTCAGACATGTTTATCAGTATAAGATATGCAGTCACCCATCCAGATACATGTTAGTAAATGGAAGGCAGCTAACGTGCCGTGTAGGCTTGTAGTGGTTTGATATGTGATGTCAGAGTGGGAACCGACTACACAAGTTAAATAACAGGAAACTTTCTTGGGTTAGGTTGGAACTGATAACATCTTGAGGATGAGTGATGACATGTCTTTCTAAGATACATTTTGTACATGAAAGTTTGTGGTGATTGTCAATCATTGCATGACAACCGCCTTGTCTGTGTGTTCTCATATAATATTTTCCTCCTTTAAAGGGTAAAACTCCAGAATTTGTTAGACCAGCTACCAAGTTCAATACACTTCATCACACGTTCATCCAACAATCATGAACCTCTGAGACAGAGACAAGCTTTCAAAATGAATACCAAAATGTTCACTTTTGAGACAATTTATACCTTAGCTTAAACGTGAATGCAGGTCTTTTAATTTGAGTCAGCCCTGTTATTGGTAAGTGACCACAGTACTTTCCCCTGATATAATCTAAAAGATAGTGATTGATTAATGTGGGTAATTCCATGTGTTCAGTGATGCAGAAAAAGTGAGTTGGAGACACTCAAAAAACCCATTTACCCTTCAAATGCACCAGCAAGATAGTATCTGCTTATGGTATAAGATTTTAACTGTATAGAGAAGATTGTATTTGCAATTAACTGAAAAACTGTCATTTTTGGGGATCTTTTTGTGATTCAGTGTTAAAAAGTAGGAGTATCTCTTGAGTAATTTTTGAATTACGTCATCATGTTTTGGTACGCTTTCCAGCCCACGTTAAATTTGGTTTCTTCTACTGTTTGCACCATTATTTTCACGGATGACGAAGAGGTGTAATAACTCAGTCATCCAACAGGAGTCCCCATCCACCACTTAATTCAGGTGACATTACCTGTCTGTTGATGATTTGTTGGAGAGGGAAAAAATAGAGGCTGCCATTGGCTATGGGAACCTGAGGGACAAAAGAAGGTAATTTCCTTAGTGAGAGGTTTAAGATAGTTGTCCTAGGCTTGAAAAGACCAGAATGCTGTAGAGTTTCATGTTGTGTTTCAGTTTTCTGTTACATCTCAATGAGACAGATGAATGTCTTGTGAAAAGTTGTTATACTGCCCGGTTCCAAAGTACTCCAGAGTTTAAAGTAAAGGTTGCTAAGCATCCATGTGAGAACGACAGGTTTTCAGATCTACTTTATTCTTACTTTTGCTAATGGGAGGAGGGTGGAAGACCGGCAGGATAGACCAAGAAGATGGACCGGTTTAAAAGAATGACTGGTATGAGGACATGGCCTGGCAGACGTAGGAGAAGGAAGAAGAAGAAGAAGAAGAAGGAGGAAGGAAGGAAGAAGAGAGAGTACTCTGTTTTGGCTCTTCACAGTCAAGACAAATCAATTAATAAAGACTGAAGTCAAGAAAGTGAGTGACAGAGCTCAACCCCAAAGAGACAGGGAGGAGAGAAGACAGACAAGAGATAACATTGGTCGTCCTGGCAAGTCAGCTATGGGGAATGGTGGTAAGAGTCTTTCAGTTGAGATGCTTGATTTAAATTCTGTTTACAGTAACTGTGACGCACATAAACAAGTTTCAAAAAATTGCTCTGTGTAATGATTCAGATTTATTTTTCTACTCGAGTATTTTGCAACAATGATGTCCCTGCTGTTTACCTTTTTGGATTCAGTGTCTTTTAATGTTTTGGTGTTACTTGTTGTACAGTTCACACAGTCATTGAGCTCTGCTTATTTCCCGTAGCCATAAATAGCTCTTCTCATTGTGTTAGCTGGCAACCTACAAGATTTAAAATATTAAGAGTGTTTTAAACCTGCGTGGCCTGTCGCTATCTTCATTACTGCATGCATGTATACAGTATAGCTTTTGATTGAAATATACTGAGGTAAAACTGAAATATCAGCTGTTTACGTCTCTTAAACTCTGCACTCGTCAGTTCAGTGTCTCTCCAAAGACTCCTAATGAAGGCAGAGCCAGCATCTCGGAGATTGATTTCCCAATCTCATTTCATCAGAGTGAATATTCATTCATAATGAACAGATATACCGTATATTGATCCAATTAGGCAGCCAGACAGAGGACTATTTCAGTTGGTAATCATTTATGTCAGGAATACAATACCTTGTAAAATTAAAAAAGAGCCTTTTTGCCTTTCAGTTCACTTGTTTATTCTTCGAATGCTTGTAAGGTTATCCGTGAAAATGTGTTAATCTGCGGCTGTAATCTAATTACCTCTCTGTATTCGTGTTTGCAGGGAGCAGGGTAAACTCAACGGCAGTTGGGATTGCCGTGGGCTTTGGGATCCTGGCGATCCTCTTCACCATTGCCATTGTACAATTCTGCTGCAAGCACAAATGCCAAAAGTGCAAAAACTGCTGCAAGAAAAAGCGTGAGTGGAGTTTAAATGAGTCATTTCACCCAAATTACAAACAAAAAAACAAACTTTCTACCTTACATCTAGTGGTATTGAGCCCTGTAGATAGGTTGGGTTTTATCTGCCCAGGTTTCATGTATATGCTGCCTCTCCAATACGATGGAAGTGATTTGTCATGCACACAGTATTCAAAAATTCAGTTTTCCAAGTCCAACAGCAACATCTCTTAATAATCTAAAGACTTCTGTGAACACTTTTCATACAGTATAGGAACTACTTTCTATCTAAGAAATAGTCTTTAAAATACTGGCATGCACAACATCACCCCAACATTAAGACTACACTACGTCATGCTGTTGTTATATAGAAACGCATATCCACTCTGTCTCCTTTTATTCCTGCATAGAGCCGTCACTGAAAGACAAAGTATTCACGTAAGTGGATTTTTCTTCACAGGCCTTTCACATACAACATTGTATTTCCTCATTTATATAATTGCTTCATGGCTGTATGGGTAAGCTTGGTGTGTTTGATCTCTCCATCTACAGCAAAGTGGGCATAAAGAAGTCTACTCCTCCCTTCTCCATCAGCAGCGTCTTGAAATGACAGCCAACTAGGTGGCAGTTGATTCTGTTAACCACCATGAGGGAAGGCACACCCCTGGTCTGCCACTTTCCTACGCATCACATCTTGTTTTCACGTATGTTATCTGTTCCTGTTTGAGTTTTGCTGCTATAATTCATGTTGATGTTTTAACCTGAAATCAGTAGGGAATTTGCCCCATTCATTTTAAGTTTTTGTGCAATGGCCTACTTTTGAACCATGTAATTGCCTCTTGGCCAACATTAATTTTTAGCCATGTTTTGAAAACCAAAAAAGTTGCTACTTTGTCTTGAAACAGAAAGATGGGCATTACATGCTGCTGTATATGATATGCAAAGTTGTACTTTTTTATGTCATTTTAATGTCATTGTAAAAGAATGTATTAAAAATTATGTGGAATATACATTTAAATGTATATTTCCTTGCAATTTTACTTTTGTCAGTTTTGCTATTTGTCATGAGAAAGGTCTCGGTTTAACTCGTGTGACTTTTCGTGGTTTCAAATTTGAGTATGCACACACACAAACAGACACGCACGCACACACCCACACACCACAGAGAAACAATTACATACATTCTGCTGCTGGTGAGAAGAACTTTTGAGGCAAAGGCAGAATAACAACAGCTCAACCACAGCAAACCAGGCACATCAATTTTCTTGTAAACTGCGGGTGACTTCCCTCCAAGTCACATATCTACAACCTTTTTGATACTTTCTATGGTTGGCGGGACTAATGTCTCATAGTTTTTCCTTTAATGAAACTAAAACATGTTTCGGTATCTGATGTTTTTCTGAAATGAGCTGCCTACAATATGGTGAATAAAGGTCAACCTTTATATTCAGTCAAAAACATAACTTTGATGTACACAAGAATACACAAAAACACAAACCGACACACTCGATGTTAAAGCAGCTGTGCTGATTTGCAATATGTGGCTGTGCACAAGCTGCATTAACTCATGCTGAGCTACTGGCAGTCACTGATCATTGGATATGCATGAATTATAGCACTTTGCCACAGACTGAAATGAGTAATGAAGCCAGGCGACAATGCGCAGATCAACTTTTTGCTCTTAGTTATTGGGATCTTTTACCCTTATAGTTAGTATAGTTTAATTGTTATACAATTCTGGGTAACAGGGCCAGGTTAACCTGTAAGACAGCCCCATGGCAAAAATTTGAGTTAAGTTGGATTTATACTTGACACAAGGGGTTAACTTGAGTCCTGCCTTACAGTGTATGTTTTGAATTATTGTTCAGAGTTGGTTTCCGTTGTTAATAGCACCACAGCAACATTAAACAGATCATAAGTGATCAGGCCTTTCACCACAGTAACTTGTCATTCAAGCGACGGTGGGAATGTCCGCCTTGTTTCGTTACTGAATATGAGACTATTCTGTATGTGCATTTCACACAAAAGCCATGTGATCACTGCACATCAGTTGGTTTCGGTAATTTATTACAAAATTGTTGGGGAATTTTAAAGTACCTTTTTGGTTCACATTGAACTAAGGTGGGTCCAGGCTATTTAGCAGATTTTGTGACCGTGTCTTGAAGAGGGACCTTGTGTCAAAATCAAATTTTGGGAGCTTTGTATTGAATCAAATTACCACAAAAAGTATTATTCCAGCATGGGAGTACTGGTAACACTGGACATAATGGGAACTTGGAGTTGACAGGGTACATACACATTGCACAGAGGGCGGTAGGTGGGGATCAGTAGGGGCTCAAAAGAAAATGTTTACCCCAAAGCCTCCTAACAGGTTAATCCAGCGAAACATGGAGTGGAACAAAAAAAAACAAGAAGTGTGAATTATGAATGAACTATGATCTACATACCAGTAAGTAACATGATACTTTGCAGCTGGAAGAAGGATCTTATTTTGTCAACCTTTAGGATAAGCTAAAAGTTGTCTCACTTCCCCTGTAATTTATGTTGCACATGGAGAAGTATGTCACATGATTTTACTGAAATGCTTCATCCCAAGAAAGAGTGGTATTTACCCAACAGCCAATGAGAAGATATAATTTCACTGAGATCAATGTTGAGTGTGTGGAAATTCAGCCCCGTGACAGTATTTGCCCTCTTTGCTATCAATGTGAAGAGGGACTTTTTTAAATCGAGTGGAAGCCTTAAAGAGGAAGTGTTTGTTTCTTAGTTTAGAAGCTTCGAAACCACTGCCCTGGTTCCTCTACAGAATTTGCATATGGGGATCCCAAGTACAGGTGATATGTAATGTTTATTTTCCAGTAGGTTTTTTCTTTGAGTCATGGTTTCTGAAATCAACATCAGGCCATTTGTTTACTGGTTGGGTTTTTTTTGTGAATGTATGTCATTTACAGAACATTCCAGTTAGACAGTTTCTTTAAATCACATGTAAAAGAGCAGAGTCACATATATTTACAATAATACACAATAAATAAATAGTCTTTTTCATGACATCTATACATAAATATTTTGATCAGGTAACTAGCTGAAGGACGGGGCTGCAGTTTATGGCACATGTAGCTCACTTTGGAGACCATTAAAAAAGAATCTGCTACAAAATGTCCTGCACATCACTGAAAATGATAAAAGACATATTTAGCTTCTTAATTCTGCCTTTGCTTGACACCACCTGGTGTCACAAATGTTTGTGGAATGATGATCTATTAAGAAATGATCTGACAATATTTATGACAAGTGAGAAATTCACCTACCTTAAAGTGACTCACAAGTATGTCACTTTGTCTAATATTTAAATAATGGCAAGAAAAACATTTCAGAAACTTAAAGGGTGGGTTACTGACATAGGGTATCATTGTTGGCAGAGGTGAGAGGCAGGGAGAAATCGCAAAATGTCCAATAGCACGTAACTGTTTAACCGTTTCTCTGCAGTGCTCCCCACACCAGTTTCACTTCCGGCATACAGCATGTTAGTCAGTTGTAAATATACCCAGTGAGACAGGGTTGAATAAGATCTTTGCCGTTACATTTGCCGTCTATAGAAGCTCCTGAGACTCAAACCAACAGCTACCAGTCAGCAGCTGTGTGGTCTAACCTCTTTTCCCTTCCTATGTTCAATAACAGCCTGTTGCTTGCTCTGTTTTCTCCTTACAGTTTTCCCCTTTTTCCTTCAGATTTTCAAAACTGGAGCATTTCTCCTCTAAAAAATACAACTCGTGCTTCCGTTTCATGGCATTCAAACTTTGTGTCATGTGCAAAAAAAGGGAGCGTATTGCTCCAGTATAGCACCCAGACAGGTTACGTCACCATGATTTTATAAATAGCATTGTTGCACTCCGCGGTGTATCAGTCAGTTTTCAGCTGTACGTCACAGAGAGAGAGGGACACATTGTTCATATTGAAGTCCTGTCCTCCCTCCATTAGGGGCAGCGGTGATAGAGCTGTTAGCAGAGGGAAAGTCTCACCCAGTTGTATAAAAGTTGTGTCTAAGTCATCCATCATGACAGTGTCCATTTTTGTTTTTTCAGAATAACTTGAAAATGTAAGCCCCCCAAAATCACATTTGCTGCTCAGTAGTCCATTGTCAATACACATAGCTCTGTATTGTTTGATAACTTCAGTTCCATAATGGCCTTGCGTATGGCACCAGGTGCACTGACCTGCTCCTGAGCAGATACACGATTGAGGCCCGGCCCTGTAGCCTGTGACCACTTCGGCCAAAATTGAACCAGGAAGCATCTGTTTAAACACCTCCTCATCATCACAGACATGAATCTGCACAGTGGAGGGGCTCTGGCTGCGATAATCACCCCCAGCAACGGCCGCCTTTAGAGACCCACTGTCCTGTCCATCCAGATTCATTGAAGAAGAATCAAGCTGGCAGCCCAGCCCCACCCCACTATCCTCCCTCTTCCTAGCTTTGTCTGTATCAGTCCTCCCATCCTGAATGGGGTAATCTGTCTGACTGCTTGTGGAGCTCTCTGGTCCTCCCAAGCTCCCACAGCCACTGTCCTCCTGTCTCATTGGTGGATTTCCTTCGCTCTTTGTAGCAGAGTTGGACTCAATGCCGACCCCGCTGTCCATGCTTGTCCTTCTGTCCTCCTCTTCATTTTCCTCTGTTATCGTAACATGGGTCACTGGATCTTTGACACAGCATTTCTCTTCTGTTCTGTAACTGGACAGGAACCATCCTTTGTCCGTAACAACCTCCATAATCCCTTCTCCAACAGAAAGTGGAAGCCAGCCACTTGCAGGGGATTTCTGGGGTGAGAGAAGAGAAGAAGAAATTGTTGTATCATTAATTCTTTCATAGTCATTAAAGCTTTTTCTTTTTATCTTCTTGACAACTTTTGGTTCTGTTTTCCACATAGTTGGACAGTACAAGACTGCATAAAAGAAATTCATCCCAATATTCTGTGATTTAATATACTTACCAATACAGCAGGTGTTTTCTCTGGACGCCTCAGGTAACACAGGATGATGGTTACCATGATAGCAGCGAAGACCAGCACACCCAGAAAAGATAGGGATGATACAGCAATTATGAACCATTCTGGAAGAAACAATAGTAGGAAAACGTTTAAAAGGAGTGAGGGTGTTATATGTAAAAGGATTTCACCAAAGCTCTAGATTTCCACCTGCATCATATTGCAACACAATATTCCTCTCTGACAAAACTTTAAATTTAGGCTTAAAGTAATTGTTTGACATTTTGGGAAATGCACTTACCCGCTTTCTAGCCAAGATTTAGAGAGAAAAATTGTACTGGATGATCTTATTCCTGTATGACAAATATGAAGCTACCACCAGCAGCCGGTTAGCTTTGCTTAGCGATTGGAAACATGGGGGAAAAATGTCACAATGTATATTTTACGGGGTTTATGTGCAGGATTAAACAACCGAGATATAACATGTTAATCAGTGAGCTTTAGAGATGCTGGCAGATGGATTTTGTTACATTTGGACTGAGCCAGGCTAGCTGTTTCCCCCCGTTTCCAGTTTTTATGCTTTGCTAAGCTAACCAGACATGAAAGTGGTATTGATGGGCTCACCTACACCATCTACCTGGAAGTATTGATCTTCTCATCTAACTAAAGTATATTTCCCAAAATGTCGAACTATTCCTACTATAAGGATTATTTAATGAGCAAACTACTTGAATTTCTTCTTTCCCCTTGTATCTTTTTAGTTGTTTTTATTAGTCGTTGATAAAATCTTATTTTAGTTGACATTGTTCTATTTTCATTGTGAGATCTCCATTTTTCTTTTGTTTTTTATCTCACCAGCTAAATCTTTTTTTCAATCCTTTAATGTAATATCATTTTTTCATCATAATGTTTTTCTTACCTTGCTCTGGTAGCTGCAGACACTGTTTGTGGGACACACTGCTTTTGGAGAGAGCTCCATTGCCCTCTGCCTTGATGCTGACGCAGTATTCTCTCCCCCAGTGGAGAGAACTGAAAGTCTTGGTCCTCTGATCCTCCCCCACGTCATCTGTCAGGTATGCTGTGGTATTCTGTTGGGTAAAAACCAAAATACCAGGCAGATCAAGATACAATATTAACCACATTGTACAATATAGCCTGGGATGAGTAAGGTGCAGATCCTGATTCAGGTAGGTAGTATGACATTACTTATTCACTTATCCAAGGCCAGGATTTTTTAATTGTATGTAAATTACATGTATATTAACATACATACAAGAGTTTGACATATTAATAGAAAATAAACTTGTTATGATAAAATATGGCCATGTTTTTGTAGCACTCAATAATTAACAAACATTTCAAATTAGATTTAGCTGTTTTCCAGTGTGTTCATCTCAGTTTTAAAAGCCCTGCCAGTGAATTTAAGAGTAGTCCCAATCTTGTGTTTTTTTACATTGTTTCAGGTATTGTGCGTTTGACCTTAGTTCTGATGCCCACCTTAGTATCTTGTCCTCTCTCCTCCAGGTAGATGGTGTAGGTGAGCCCATAAGGAAAGAGTTTTCTCAGAATGGGTTTTTGGTGAACATAAACTGTTAGAGTGCTGGAAGTCGCCCACAAAGTGAAGGAGGGAGGCTGCAATTCACCTGTAGCAACAGAGAAAGGTAAGAAAACAACCTTACATTGTGCCTAAATTATAACTTAACCAGCCAAAATACAGTGTTTTATTCATGTTACACTGACCAAACTGACAACTATTCTTACTTGTGTTTGGCAGAAATTTCTTTCCTGTCCACTCAGACACGTCATCTCCTGCGACCAGCTGAACTCTGACCTTGTAGCCAGCGTCATAGTCATGTATAAGGCTGCTGAGGTCACAGTAGGTCTTTGTGGTCCCTGTGCAGCTGTCCACGTTGGCCCATTCACCAGTATACCTGAGGACAGAAAACACACCAGTCACCAACTGGAAGGAGGGGAATTCATGGGTGATAAAAAACAGCATTTCAATAAAAGTCAGACAAAAGGCAGACTTAAAGTTCTCTCTGGTGAATGATTTGAACCAATGGACAAAAATATCATAATAAAGAGGAAAACAAATGTAAGCAGCTTAGAGGTAAAGGAAAATAGAGAATGATGGGAAGTTTTAATTACAAAATAATAGGAAGTTGGTGTGACACTGAAATAAAAGTGTTATTACTGATAATTTGAAGTTAAACATACTTTGCCATTTGGACATTGTAGTAGGAGTTTGAGGGGGCGTCCACAGGATGTCTCCAATGTACTATTACCTCCCCATCCAAAATATTCACCAGCGGTTTGTCAAGCTGAGGGATGCCCAGTCCTGCTACAGAAAAAAATGGGGGATTTAAGATGTACATTCACTGCTCATTATCACGAGATCATTAAAATGTATAAAAATAATGTAGAGCCGAGACAGGAGACATTTGTACCGTTTTGATCTCAAACTGTAATGTAAAATCAGAAATCTAATCTACACAAGCTTTTAATACTCAAATGCGTTGTAAAGGATGTGGTCAGGTGGAGAAAAGGAAGTCTGGTTGATGTAAAGACACCGCAATCTGGCAAATCGTTTATGGGATCTCTTATCATAATGACATTGTGGGTTTTTCGTGAAGGGAAGTTTTATCTATTTCCACTCTCAGTGTGAGTAGGATTCATTTACCTCCGTGGAAGAAGAAAATCTGCGATAAATTGACTATAAAATTGTCTTTTTTCCCCTGACGTCTTCATGGTGGAAACCATGTTGAAAATAGAATAAAATAGAATAATAATAATAAAATAAATTTCTGTATTTGACTTACAGTACTTCACATAAATTGATGACTGTAACAATTGATTAGCCTTAGTAAAAATGATTTAAATACCAAACAAGATTAAATAAAACAATCAGACTTGAGATACAGTGTAATAAAAGCTGTTAATTACCTGACACACAGTTGATATAGTTAATCAGGAGGACAAGAATTGGTGTCTTGTTGCTCATATCCATTTCTGGCATCTGGAGAGGTATCACCATTCAGTCATAATCCACACAGCAGCCACCAATAAAGTCCCTTATTCCGTTCATCAGCGAGACAAATGAGACTGAAGAAACACCTTCTCTCCTCAGCAACTCTGTGTAACGGTTCAGATTAACATGAAAGTGCTGATGAATGTTGACAAAAGTGAAGCAGCTGTTCTCTTGCTGAAGTGGTGACTCTTCATCTGTGGCAGAAATAAGAAAAGGCAACTTGTTTTCCCGAATGATTTCATTTACATAGTTCTCCCCAGATACCTCCCTCTCTTGCTCAACCTCCCTCCCTCTCAGATGATGCATTTCCTGTTGTGACTACATCAGTGACGCTGCTGCTAGTTTTGTCTCTCTCGCACCAAACCTTTTCCTTCCTCTTTTGCTTTTTCTTTTCCCCTTTCCACACTCTCGGCAGGTTCATGATGTACAGTGAAAAAAAGTTGGACCGTACACGGCTCAGAGACAAGAAAAGGGAAGCATTCAGGGATTCCCCTTGCACTTTCTTTAATTTCGGGCAGTAGTTAGATAAGAGAGGCATTCTGGTGCTTTTAAAGAGAATTTGTATTTTTTTTTTGTATTTACTTTATGAAAAATATGCAATTGTAACCAGTAGCAGACACATCTTGTCTTTGTTTGCTTCTGTTTAGTTTGTGTGTGCAGGCCTTCTTGATAACGGTACATGTATTTGTATCTTTTCCTGCGATGGTATGTAAAACCTCAGTTATGGTTGGCTGCATTGCAGATGGGTTTTGCAAAGAGCCCTGGTAGAGATGGGTGTCAGAAGGATGGGGACAACTGAAAATACGTCATAATTAGAACTAATATGTTTAACAAGTAAAATTTACTTGGTTTGTTGATAGCCATAAGTCATGATTTTATATGCATAGACATGTAATTCCTTCCTAAGTCTGCATCATGCGTCTTGTATGCAGGTTATGAGGCTAGAATTAATATTTTTCTTTTATGTAGTGTCTTAAAATGTCTTGTAAGTAAGTTATACATTTATGTTAACCAAAGTGACATTAAGAGAGCTTTTCTGAGTATCTCTCTATCTATGATCTTGATCACAGTGACCATGGAACCATATCTCCACACCTCATCTTACAGGCAAACACACCAATTTAACAGTTTGTCAGTTACCACTTTTCCTCAGATTTTAAAAGGAAATGTCTGACATAACGGTTATTGTGGGTGGCTAAGTAATATATGAGTGTCTTTTTTCATATTAGCTAGAAGTAGTCGGCCAATTACTAATCCAGGGACCATTCTCTGAGAAATGTACCTTCACGTAATAGCTGTCAGTATTGCACTTACATAGTATAGACATAAATGTGCAAAGCTTTAAGCAAGGCCTAACATTTTTACACATACATCTGGATTTTCCTCCTGCGTCTGCTGGAAACTGCTCTATAAACAATGTGAAATAACAAGATGGATTTATAACACAGTTGCCCTAAAACTAATGTTTACTGTTCAGTCAACCAAACTATCTCACTTGTCTCACCATTTACACATCAGTGCCAGCCCAGATTTTTCTCATGACCTTGTCTGGTAACTAAGTACAGTGTTTACATCCTTCACGGGACATTTATCTCATCAGCAAGAGACCAAACTCTTGCTGTTTGCTCACTAACCCGATGTCTATAATGATTACCACTGAAACTGCATTGATAAGTTGTTAGTCTACGCATAACACAGCCCTCAATGCCAGTATTACTACACTGAAGAGGAATGCATCAAGATGTTCAGGAGGAGAAGTCAATCATTTCTTTTGCTTTGTTTAAGCTCTTAACAATAAGTCAGTACTTGAATTTCTGAAATGTTCTTTCAATTCTGAGAAAGCACTTTTCTCTTAATGTGACCTTAGTTTCCCCTTTTGTTTCTCACCTCCTCTTCACATGTGACTGTTTAAGTTTTAGTTCCTGGTAAATGTGAAAAAACACCTGTTGCCTTTTGTTTTGTGTCTTGCAGGCAGACAGAGAACTGTTGAGTAAATCTGAGCCGTGGGCGCTCCACGTAAATGTCACAGATCATCTGCAGTTGTTCAGAAAGAGACTGTGTATGTTCTAGTTGTGTTACAAGGGGAACAAACATAGAATATCTTGTGACGCTTCTCATAAACAAGATAGACCCAAGACTTACAGAGTGTTTGACCAACAAATGTGGTGCATTCCAGTCTTGTATTTCAACCCTCTGATTTTATGTATTGATGTGCTCCACATAAATAGTATATAACCATGTAATAGTACAGCGTTGTGACAAAGAGGAAACACGGGGAGAGAGATTGGGGGAGAAGATATGCCACAAAGGTCCTCAGTCAGGTAAAATCTGGGACATTGTGTTTATGTGGCTTAGACCTCGAGGCCACTGCGATGCCCTATTTTCATGATTCTGTGTTGTTATATACACAAGTGCAGGCACTGAAAATTGTTCCTGATAGGTCCAACATATGGTGTCAGGGTGAAAGACGGAGGAAAAGCATACTTTGAGAAGCTCCTGTAAAACTCCTGTAAGCGGTGGGAAGCTTATAAAGAGAGACATAGCAAAAGATCAGCCTGTTTGGATCTCTAGACCCTGACAAGTACTAATCAACCAGACATTATGCGAATGGACAGGGAACAGAAAGTGAAAGTGGTAATAGATGCCGGGGGTCTCAGGTGATAGAAACTGGAAAAAAGGGGAATATGTGAAACTGGAGAAACATTAGGGGCTGAGAGAGGAACTAGAGACCGTTTGGAAAGTGGATTTAAAATTTAACGCAGAAGTGGAAGAGGAAATCAGTGGAAGGTAGTTTCCAGAAACAACATCTGAGATCTGTGTGCAGCTGTAGAAAATGTAAGATGTTGTGTAGAAAAATTCACGGTTCATGGAAAGACTTAAACACGTGAGTGGGTGAAGGAGCATTTTAAAAATAGTATGACTTCACACTTATCACAAATGTGCACCCACATTAATATTTACCTTTATTTCCTGGATTCAATGACAAAGCTCTTTATTCTCCACCATTTCCTTATACTGCCTACAAGCCTATTGTGACGTAAAAAAAACGATAAGATATCCTGCATTAAACTGAAAAAACGTAGAATTTAATTGTATGTAAAAAACATTCAGCCTCAGCTTTTGTTTTTTAAGTGCAAGTCATTCTTTTTGTAGAGAGGAGGACATTTTGGTTCAAGGCCCTGACAGCCCAGCTGGTGTCATTTGAGCCATAATGGAGCTTCATGCTGTGAAACGAGCTTCGACAGTCTCTGGCTGCAACGAAAACCGGTCAGGCAGGTGGGAAACTGGTGCACTGGGCACGCCCGTCTCTGTGCGGAGAAGAATGAAGGATTGAGGGAATGCTGCAGGTGGGAGGTGTTAGGCAGCGACAGGGAGGGGGAAGGCAGACCTACCTGTTGTTGCTTGGATGAAGGTCAGTGACAAACACACAGTAGAGTAGAAAGGAAAGGAATAGAGAGAGAGGAGAGTAGAGGTGTTTAATGTGGCACCACCATGCTCTAACTGCTGCCCTGACCGCTCTGGATGTGAAAAAGCTGCAACCACCTGCTCTCACCTCCACTCTCCACTCTCTGCTGACCCGAGTCCGATGGCAAAGCATGACCCGGTAGGTTCTTCCTTTGTCTTTCTCTTAACAACAAAATAAAAATAAATAAAAACGCCTTCTTACTACAATGTGCCTCTTGGCGTCTCCTCTGACTTCAACCTTCCTCCAATCAATAGTCAAACTTCCTCCTTAATCAATACTCACCTGTCACTCCTGGCTCACCTGACTCTGAATGGTGGTTCTTGTTTATCTGCTTCTTTGTTTGCTTTGTTAAAGTTTCTGTGTGTTGATTTGTCTGCAGAGCTTGAATAAGTTCATTGCAGGGATTGTAGGCTGACATCAGAGGTTATATTTGATTAAATCTGAATATAGGTTTTGCTCAAAAATGTTTTCTCTCTTTAGGTTCTATAGGGCAACACTTTATCTAATATTGCTAATATATCCCATTTCTCGTAGTGTACCATAAATCTCCACAACCATCAACTCTTCATGAGCTGAGAACACTGCATTTTTCAGATAATCCAAAGGGTTGTTAAAGGGTTTGATTACGTTAAGAGGCAGGAAACTTATTCAAAGTTTGGATTTTGGATGTATCTTCAAATCAGGAGATACACGGTTTTCATCTGACATCTATCTGTACTCACAACATCTATTGCAACATGAACATGTAAAAAAAAAAAACCTGTTAGAGTTTTTTGTAGTGTGTTTCCTTGCCCAAAGGATACAGGATGTTGTATGTTCAGACGGCAAAGCCCTCTGAGACAAACTTATGCTTTTGGGTTATAACTTGACTTGACTGATGATAAGCACATAAAGTGAATTTGTACGTAGTTGAAATTAAAAATGTCAGTGGACTGAAAGGAGAGTATTTCAACTCTGTTTTGTTTGCAGCTCAGATCACTATGTTCTTAAGAGATGCAGTGGCCTGACTTGGATCTGCTGTTATTTTAGGCCCTACACTAACTAAACAGCAACTAAACATAAAGGGACACTGTAGTTTACCATCTCATGTCAGGTAGCTTTGTTACTTTATATTACCATAGTTATTGTTTGAGTGAAATATTGACCTTTTAAATGTCATGTGAACCCCTAATCTCTGAAAGTTGTCGGTATTTTTCCATGATCATGGCCAATAGGCAAACTATGCAAGATGATCCGAGTCTGCTGGGAAATATGATGAACCTGCCCCTCCACCTATTTCAGCTCGGCCATTTTACTTCAATTAAGTGAGGTGTATGCTGCCCATAGGCGTATTTTGAAACTTGATGAGCATGCAATAGAAATGGTTTTATGAAACACCTTTTGTAGCATCCACCCATAGCCTTCTCAGTGCCACCTCGATAGATTAATTCCTTTCTTTTTTCAACAAAAGATCCCCCCCTCGTTTTCGGGGCCAGTTTGGTGAATGAAAAAGGGTCACTAACAGCTAAAAAGATCATCATTGGTTGTTGGGAACTAAATCTTAGCTTTCTCTGCCCTAGGGGCAGGTGGGGTTACTGCTCAAGGCAGCACTAATCAAGACTAATTTG
Organism: Enoplosus armatus; assembly: GCF_043641665.1. Lineage (NCBI taxonomy): Eukaryota > Metazoa > Chordata > Actinopteri > Centrarchiformes > Enoplosidae > Enoplosus > Enoplosus armatus. The sequence goes on along the minus strand of NC_092184.1, from coordinate 14,434,494 downwards.
ATTGTATTGAACAGGCAGTAACAGACACTGACCCTATAACTGTGCATTTCAGAATTTGTAAAGCCCAATCAAAATGTCTTGCAAGGTGCAATATACATGTCAAATTGCTGCTATGCTGTGGAGCTTCTGATTGTATTAACTCATACCCATAACAAAACTTGATTACAAAAAAATCCTCCATAAGTACTTAAACCGAACCCACTGTATTTAACCTAGTTCTATTTCTCTTTTGATTTGTAAGAATAAGAGAAGAGATAGTTGCCTAATGACTAATGATGAAAACCCGTTTTCTCACATTGTATCACTTTCACTAAATGCTTGGGTGACACTGCAAACAAGTGATCAGGCCACATTGTGCTCAAACAAGTTTAGTCACATAACATTCTTCATTTGGGAACTTTTAATACTCTTCCGTACAAACATAACAAAATCCAGCACCTCTAAAGCTCACTTTGATATCTAGTTTGTTATATCTCAGTCACTTCCTCACTGTGCTTGGCCACGAAATGTAAATGAGTGCATGTAAATTACTGAGCTTTAGAGATGCAGTATCCAGATTTTGTTTGCTTTGGACAGAGCAAAGCTACCTGTTTCCCCTGTTTCCAGTCTTTGTGCTAAGCTAAGCTAGCCGGCTAGGTCTAGCTACATAGTTTGCATGAAGACACGAGTGATATCAGCCACTTCATCTAACTCTTGTCAAGAAAGAAAATAAACACGTATGTGCAAACACGTAAAAACATTGGAAGCTAAAGCATCAGTCCTTTATGTATCTCCTTGACCTTTCCTGTCATAACATCTGAGTTTAAAGTAGCTAAACTTCAACCATATTCAGGTAAGCAGGAAATGAGGATTGTTTGAACAGTGAAAGTGCAGAATAAACTTTCAAAAGAAAGTTTTGCAAATCATTGTGGTAGACAGACAAGAGATACACAGGGCTATTGTTTAATGAGGGAGAGAGTCTGACTACCCTAGGTTTCAATTTATTATGACTCATCCACAGTGAGCTCATAGGTGCCTTTCTTCTCCCTATTACTTCTCATTTGTGAGCAGATGTTAACCTAGCTGTTCCCCCAAATTCAAATACTGATTAAATCCTTTGTCTGAAGCACTTGATATGGATACTGGAATCAAAGGAGAGGCAGAGGAGCTGGCATGAATAGAAAAATGAGGAAATGAACTGTTAAAACCTGATCTTCAACAGACACTGTTGCCGGGATACATCACTTGTGTCTTTGTGTGTAAGGTTATTACCCAGGTGTGGACTTAAACATAGACTTGACAATAGTGTTAGGATTGCATGGAGGACAATGGGCTACGTGCTCAGTCTTGGCAACCAAAAACATGCAAGTGAATTGCCTCCCTCTATTGTCTGTCTGTCTTGTTATTATACCTATTAAACATAGCATGGTGTCTTGTTTCTAAGAGTAATGGTCGACACAATAATGGACAAAGACTTCACATCACATTGTGTTACAATAAGGGATTTTATTTATATATTGATCTCTCGCTGGTTATTTACTGTCCCCTCTCTATCTTTTCTGCCTTTTCCTCACAGAACGAGCCCCCTCCTCCTTACTACTCTGTTGCCGTGCACACCCAGCCCCCCCTCAAGTCCTATGAGGAGGTGGTGTATGGCGTGGGCCCGGGCCTGACACCCCCCCCCCATCCGCATTACATCCCCCGGTATCCATCACCTGTGGTTGCTCCCCAAGTCTCACAGTCAAGCATTTGTGAGTGTTATCCGCAGCTCCCATATTTTCCTAAGAATACAAAGGGTGCAGGTGTAACGCAAATGATTATTATTATTATTAATAATGTGTGTTTGTGTACTGTCTGTGTCCAGCCCCCAGCAGAAAGAGGAGGAGATGCTGCGAAAGTAATTCCCAGTGTTACGGAGGGTCAGGGGGAACCTTACTAGTCCTCGGTCTGCTGGCACTGGCCATCTGGCTTGGAGGTATACTGTGTTTATTCATACAGATCACTGGACATTTAGAACACAATTTATTTAGGACTATTGTAACTGCATGCAGAGTATATGTTAATGTTAATGTTTCTTGTGCCCTTGTGGTTCTGATGACAATAGCTTTGTTTGTTTCTTTGATAATAAGGCGTACTTTAAGGATTGTAAGTTGTAACAAAATGACATTATATAAGGCCCTACCCCATTTCCATTGAGCTCTTTTGGAATTCACAAAATGCTGGTAGTTTGGTAGTTTAAATTTGGTATGTTTTTAAAGAATATTTCATTTTAGTTTTCATTTAATTTGCATTTTACAGTCCTTATTTCATGTCTAGATTTAGTTTTAGTTAACTATAACAGTAATGGCACACTCAACCTCTACTTGCTCACCCTCATCACTACCCACTCTACCCCAACGACAGTTCGTTATGGCACCCGGTTGGCAACAGTGGCGATCCTCTACAATGACAAAGAGGATCACGCATATGAAAATCCGCCTTTGCCAAAGTATGACACCTGCCCCAACAATACTGTCCAATGTGATGGGATAAGAGACTGCCAACTGGGCACTGACGAAACAAACTGTGGTGAGTGGGCACATGCACACACACATGGACCTTACCAAACCAGACTACAAGGACAGATGGTGTAGAAGGATGGCCAGACACTTGACAGCCAAAAGGATACCCTCAAAAGGCTTTGGTAATGGGGATAATATTCTATGACAGGCACGTGTATTTAGTGTCAATGAAACGTAAATCTACATTGATAATGTAGTCAGTAATGTAATAAAGTAACAAGTAAAGTGCATTCCAGTAGACGTCATTTAATTTAGTGAATTTTGGACTTTTATATCAGGGAATTATATAATGTGATATGAAGAAAGAAACTGCACACAGCAGCATTCTTGCATTTGTAGAGTCTTGCCAATTGAAGCAAATTTATTTCACATTTGATTTTTGCTTTCACTGTAATTGTTTTGTAGTTGCAACAGCAGCAGCACACAGGCCAAAGACTCCGCATTACTGTCACATAGTATTAAGCCCACCGAAGAGACGCCATCTAATTTGCTTGCTTTCTTTTGTCTCCCTCCGTGTCTTCCCCAGTGAGGTTTGGTGAGGATGGCAGTCTGCAGGTCAAGTCATCTCGAGATGACCGCTTCCGACCAGTGTGCTACAAAGGCTGGGACCAGAGCTATGCCAACCACACCTGCGCTCAGCTAGGATTCAGAAAGTAAAGAATCTTCCCTTGAACTGGTAACACTTTACAATACGGTACACTAAAATGTGAGCTACTAGTTTGGAGATAATCAGGAATGACTTATGAAGAAAGTGGTCATGATTCCGATTCATGGATACTTATGAACTAATTATTACCTAATGATTAATTGACATAGTATCTCCCATTCTATTCTCTAGCAACTCATCATTATCTACTGTATAGTCCCAAATTCTGAGTTATTCAGGAACTACTCAATAATGATTGATTAATTATCAGGTAGTTCCTGATTTGTTCTTACACTACTCACATTTCTGTGTGCCGTATTTTTAAGTGTTACCCTTGAACTCAACTATAATTTTGCCAAAGCTAACCTAACCTGAAATGTGCTAAACAACACGCAAAAACTGTCTTGGAGCAGTAGTGCTGAATGCTGAAAACCATTTTGGATTAGCACTCCAGTATCAAAATATCTATAACCATTCCCCATCATCATTCAGAGCCAGCTCAGGCTTTATGAAGGTGTGATTTAGCTCGTTTTTGCCAGACCCAATTTCAACAGCAGCTAGCGAACATGTGGGTTTCTATCTCCAACCTGTAATTTACCCACTGAGATCCATCTAATTTCTCCTCACCTGCTGCTGCGTGTTCAGGGTTGAATTGATTCTCCATGGGTCTCTCTGGGGTGTCTCAGTGCGACACAACCAGAATGAGTTTTCAGACCCAGTCAGGCATTGTTTTTTCGACAAAGTGGTCTCTGTATGTGCAAGTTTATCTCTTCAGCTTTCTGAACTGCCCTTCTGTCCGTCTCCAGGTCCTATGTCAGCAAAGCCATTAAATCCCAGGAGTCCACTGGTTTAGCATTGACCAGCAGATCGCCTTTTCCCATCCAGGGTCTGGTAAAAGTCATGTATGCAATCTAATCCTTTTTACCACTTGTTTCATACACAGCTCAGACTTAATCTATGATCCAGTCTCAGATTACTGTATTATGAAATCTGTCTCATCATGTGAATCTGTCAATATTTGTGGAAGCAGAAGCATTACCCCCACAGACTCTTTATTGACTTATAATACGACAAAAAACAGGAATAAGGTGCACATTGGCTTGTATGTGTACTCATGTTAACTGACATGTTTTTCTCATTGTGGCATTACGCAGTTCTTCCTGTCCAGACCAGGAGATTGTCTCCCTGCAGTGTATGGGTAAGGAGCCTCCATCTGTTCCTGAAGTCATGTGTCACACACAGTTACACAAGCTCTCTCTGTCTCTGTCTCTCTCTCTCTCACACACACACACCTAGCCTACAACTTCACATCCAGCCATTTGCCGCCACAACAACAAAACATGAGTATTTGATGAAAATCAATTGAAATTCTCTGAAATCAGTACTTGCCTTTTTTGAATCTTAAATTAAATTCAGACAACCTTTCTACAGACCATATTATATGAGATTTGGGTTGATGAGGTTGAATTTCAATGAGAAAACCACCTATGAGATACTGTTTATCACAATATGGCAAATATGAGGGGCAAAGCAATAACACAATATGATCATTCTACCACCATTTCACTGAAACTCATCAAACAATGATATTGAATCATCTCTCAACCCAATATAAGGGATGTTTTAGCTGTTTGTTTGGTTTTGCACAGTGTCTCACATTGTCTCCTGTTTTCAGACTGCGGTCGGCAGCAGTCTACATCCCGGATCATTGGGGGCAGCATAGCTAAGATGGGTCAGTGGCCTTGGCAGTTGTCGCTCCACTTCAGAGGATCCCACGTTTGCGGAGGAGTCCTGATCTCTCCTGATTTTGTGCTGACTGCTGCCCACTGCTTCCCAAGGTGACTTGACACAGAAAATGTGTACTCGCAATCTTTTCCACACTTCAGGACTCCTGTTTTTTTCTCTACATTCTTGGAATAGAATTCATACATTGTAATTGTAGAAAATTCAAAGTCCTGCATGCTGAAAACAGCAATGACAAGTTGAGGTCCAAGTTGGAGTCCATTGCTTTCCATTGAATAGTCTCTTTCTGTGTCGCAGAAGCAACCCCTCAGCTTTCTTGGTGGAGAACTGGAAAGTTTATGGTGGAGTGGTGTCTCTGGACATACTACCTCAGCCCTACCTGGTTAAGAATATCCTACTGAACGAGAACTACAACAACAAAACTAATGACCAAGACATCGCTCTGCTCCAACTTACATCACCAGTTATTTTCAATGGTCAGTCACAGCTTCACTTTATTAAAATAATGTTTATGTTAGTCCTACTTTCATGTCCTCACATTGGCACCTTGTTAGCTGGCCTCCATGCGGCAAGAGAAGAGTCAGGAAAGGGTTTCAATATGATTCGTTATACAAGACAGAAAGCTGTTTGTGTTGGGAGTGAGTATGTGTTCATAAGCAGTGTGCAGTATGTGGCCAGGTGGGTGACTGAATGTCTTGAAAGGCAGTAGTTCTACTGGCTGACCCTGGTTCAAGAGCCTGTGTTAATAAACGTTCACTCTGCAGCTGAAATGTCCTTGAACAAGTTACAAAATTTCTACAACCTCCAGAAATGTCTTTGTCCTGAGGCTGCATATAAAAACAGCCCTGTGAAGATTAGTAATGTCACTCACAGATTCCAATATTTTTACATTAATCAACAGTTTCACATTGTTTACTTTTTATGTTGTTTAATATCTGAGAATTAAAACAGAATTTGGTCATCATATAAGTTGTATACATTCATAAATGATTTGTTTATGAAACACAAACCAACAGACACTGTGTCACAGGGTAAAGCAAATAAGCAGCACGGTGACCGCCATGGAAACGTTTTGCTCTCACTGTTGAGTCTGAGCTTTTAAAGTCCACAGTCATACTGGTAATCTGATTTGCCCAGCCCAGTCTGTGTGTGTGTGTGTGTGTGTGTGTGTGTGTGTGTGTGCATCTGACAGTACTATCCTTTTGAGCACACAAGGTTGCTGGTGTATTTGCAAAAGTTAAACATGTCTTTTTGTGTTATCCAGATAAAGTTCAGCCAACTTGTCTGCCAGCTTTTGACCAGCAATTTCCCCAAGGAACCAGATGCTGGACCTCAGGTTTTGGCACCACTGAAGCAGGATCAGGTAAGATGGGATATGGAGCCACCTACAGTAGTATAGGCTGCAAAAAAATAGTTTTTTATTTTATTGTATTACTTAACTGTAGCAAAAGGACACATATATTCAGTTATATGGTCTGCTTTAGGTACATCTGTATTTAAGTGTAAGCCCTTGTTGATCTAGTACTGTTTGATAGCTTGTTCCATTCAACAGAAGCCCTGTACATAACTCTATGTTTTAAAAGGTTAGTCTTGGGTCAAGACACACATACCAACTGGAATATGTATGGTTATGCATTTGGCCAGAGTACTCCCATAAAACTGAAAAAGATTAAGGTAACCCTAAAAATATAGCTTTCCTCATGATAACAAAAACTCACAAATGTGAGTGAGGACAAGTAAAAGTAGACCAGATCAGAGCACACATGCATATTCTCTCTGATCATTCAAAAACTGGTTCTTTCTGTGTGGATGAATAAATTATGTTCTAAGCATCCCTGGGCTAATACAATTTATCGATTGCCATTAAACTACATCCTACACTATATACTACACTATATATATATATATATATTGCACACTATAAATAATTGCATGTAACACTGGATCACAGATCTGGTACCCAAATTGGTCTTTACGAGGTCAAAAGACAGGATTTAAACAAACACAACAAACCCAGAGAGCTAGGGCAGTCAGGCAGATAGTCAAAAATCAGGCAGATAGTCATCAGAGGAAGTACAGGCAGGCCGAACACAACACAATAAGGTCTGGACCCCTAAGGGAACGTGGATGATCTACCAGAGAGTGACTAATGTCTGTCCTCTCTATATGCTGAGACCGATAGCGAAGGAGAAAGATGGATGTAAAACTCAGTAGTAATATCTGATGGGCAGGTGCAGAATGGTAGTTCTCAACTGAAGAAATGACAGTGGACAAGCGGTTGCCATGGCAGTGCATACATCTATCAGCTAATCCTATTTTTAAGCTCAATGCAAATGTTTCCATTTATCCAGCTACTATTAAAATGAATTAGCATATTGTTTTCTCCAATACAGGCATTGTCTCCAGGGATCTGATGGAAGTGACTGTGGTCATCATTAGTGCACAAGTGTGTAACAGACCCAGTGTGTATGGAGGCGCCGTGACCAACAACATGCTCTGTGCCGGGGACCTGAAAGGAGGCAAAGACTCCTGTCAGGTGAGCAGTCAGTTTACGGTACATCCAACAAACTTTAGAGCTGAACTCACGTTAACTAAGTATGAACTATATTTTCCAGGGTGACAGTGGTGGACCTCTGGTGTGTCAGGGAGAGAGCCGTTGGTACCTGGTGGGGATCACCAGCTGGGGAGCCGGCTGTGGTGACAGAAACAAGCCTGGTGTTTACACCAAAGTCAGTAGTGTTCTGCCGTGGATCTATAGCAATATGCAGGTAAGAATGGATGGAGCAAAAAAAAGAACAAATAGTAGTCCGACTGACTAGCATGCATTTACTGTAGGTCACAGGTTTCCACCATCTTAACTCTTCCTGTGCCTCCAACAGAGAAAGAGGTTGTGATGTCTCCTGCTGGTGGTCTACCCCCCCCCCCACACACACACACCTTAATGAACCCTGCACTATGAAGTTGTCTCAGAGAGGTGGATGGATACTGCAGACAGAAAGACAGACCGATGACAGGTTGCACACTGGTTTCGGGGAGTAAGCAGCACGACAAAATGCACAACTTGAACACTTGGACTTTTATCTTGGTGTTCTGCATCATCTATATTCATCCTCATGTCATACGCCATTTATGTGTATTACCTGAACATGATTATTGATACACACTAATCGATGCACTGACTTCAGTCTTGCATTCTTGATTTTACTCTTATTAGTCTCTTGGTTTCTCAGTCATAAGTCAAACACAAGTATATGTTTACCTACATGTTAAGCAAACTTTAAAGATGGCTGGCCCTTCTCTTATTACGTGTTCTGTGCCAATGAATCTGTGATCTCCTTACGTGGTTAGAAAATGATGATTTGAAAATTAACTCAGGCTTTTCAGTGTAGACTATTGTTTACCATATTAAAATTTAAAAAATTACACTTTATATATTCACTTTGTGAGGAAAGAAAACAGTTGACCCTTGACTCCCTCATTGAGCTGGCACTCTGTCTGTGCACCTAAACCTCCCCTTATTCTCACACTGTGAAATTTTCCAGAAATTGTTCTTCTTACATTGTATGTCATTGTGTTTGTTCTCTGTGTGTCATATTTATGTGCGTTTGGGCATTTTGTCTAACATAATTTTCTATTTGTTTAATGTGTGGGATTATACATCATACATAAATATACATACATGAAGTAAAGATGAAGGAAAATCCTTATTATGCAGTTGATTAATCGTTGAATAAAGCCTGACTACAAGACCTTCACGAGCTGTCAATCACACATGAGACTGGCATAATGCTGGAGGTCTATGATGTGTGTGTGTGTGTGTGTGTGTGTGAAAGAGAGAGAGGGGGAGCGACGGAGAGGGTTCAACGCACTGAATAAGCAGTCACTCCAGGAGTCACATTGTTATCCATCACATCTATTTTTCCAGGACAAGTGGATGTGAGCAGCGAGCACATATTGACAGATGAGAATATTTGGAACAAGAGCCTTGTGAGACAAGCTGATTGATTTTTTTTTTTGTGGGTGGATATCAGTTTGTTGGCCAACGGTCCGCTGGAGAAACAAGAGGTAAGTTGCTAAGCGCGCATATTTTGATGTCTTAAGATGGTGTTATTGTTATTTATTCCATATAAAAAATGAGAGTCAGAATAGCCATTTAAAAGATGGATTGGAAGAGAACGCAAATCTGATCACAATTTATTTCCATCTTATTTTAAGCACAGTCCAATGTAAATAAATCGTGTAATTAGAAGGATTTTCAGTGAATTACGCAAATTTCTAAGTGCAATTATTTTACGCCAGCATGTGTGGGGAATGCAATATTTTACACACTGCTGGACGTGGTCTCATTAACTTGCAGAGATGCCATTTACAACGCTACTTGTTGTTTATCAGTGCTATAGAATGAGGGTGTGCCTACTGGCACTGATCATTGTAACCTTCACAAAAAAATAAAAAAATAAAAAAATAAATATAAAAACAAGACTTGCAAATACGGATCAAAGCCTTAAAACGAGCGTGAGGAGTTCACTGCCGCGGCTGTTATCCTAAATCTTGTTAACAGTTAGTTGAACACCAAATATCAGACGTCGTGCTTGATGTCACTGCTGTTGTTATTAACGGTTAGTTGCTTTCACTGAAGAGGAACAGCACAAGGCGGATGATGGACTCGCGTTTCTGCTCCATCAGATGATCCACAGGTTGACGGACGCAAAGGTGGAAAGAATGCGGAGACGTCAGTCATCGGATGTTGAAATATATTGTGTGAATTGTTTATTGTGAGTCTGTCAGTGAAACCGTGTGCGCGGTGCGTTTACACCACAATGGAGGGAGGTTATATCAGTGCGTTATTGTTGTCGGCGCGCACCTCACACAGGTGGCCTGACAGAAGCCGCTGGATTTACAGTCACTATCCCCTACAGCCGACGTATTTCTTAATACTGCTGCTTAATTTCTTATAAATGGACGTGTGCCGATTTATGTTAGAGACCGACTGAATACCAGCCGACTAATTCTGACTTTCAAGCTGCGTGCCACACCCCTCTCTCCTGTTCGTGTGTGGACTCCGGCTGTCCTTGCGATATGACATGATATGTCATCTTAACCCGTGTCTCCTTCGGCGCCAGAATTTTCAGTTGGAGACCGTTACCATGGAGATAACTGGACACTATCGAACGACGCACATTGTTGTCATGGTGATGTAACATCATTATGATGGCCGATATAGGGTGCCAAGTTGTTTTTTCATCCCACACAAAGGTTGTGGAGACCTGTGGTGTGACCTATTTAGCTGCATTAGCTAATCCTACATGTTTTATTCCTGTTGAAAAATAGAAAATACCCTTTTAACTGGCACTGTGACATTAAATTTGTTTAAATATTTAAAAGTCTCAGGGTCACTGGTCACCAAATGGATGACCTGCACACCCACAAAAGTGGTGTGAGTGAAATGTGGAGATTTGGCACAATGACCTTTCGTTTAAAACCTTTCATTTAAAGAGGGACACACACTTAAATACGCACAAATATTCAACCTGGGCATACTAAGGACACGATAAGAGGGGTTGGTGGGGTGTGGTCTCATGTAAAAACACACATACAGTGGACACTGTAAGCATACTTGGTCATTTGAATATAGTTTGTCTTTCATGACCTTGTCCGTGTTTTCCATAATTCATCAGTTAAACTGTCATTGTAGATGTTTGTGTTACCAAAGTTTGTGTCACGCTGATCTCAAGCTTGTCTGAGACTCACACATTTGCCAAATAGTATGATGTCAAAGGTTGGATCATTATTTTTTTCATGTCTCAGTGACTGACGAGCACTCTGCTGCCCTAGTCTACTGTATCGTCTCACTGCTCCCATTGCTTTCGGTCATGTTGCCTCTTTGATCGCCTTCCTTTTTTCGTTCCTCCCTCCCTCATCACATTTGCCTCACCACATTCCCTGACCTTTCTTCTTAACGCGCTGTGTATTTTAAACTGGAAATGCCACTATCATACAACAGACTGCCCTTCCCCTGTCCTGTCTCCTCAGACAGCGTCTCCTCTGCATGCCCTTCGCCTGTACTCTCCTACCAGATAATGTCTGTCCCCGTCTGCTCGTCTCCCATTCTCATTGTCTTTCAACCTGCCCTTTCCTTGTCCCCACATTACAGAAAACAGCCTCCCTGCCTGCTATTTCCTTGTCCTCCCCAAACAGATACAGTCGCCTTGCCTGCCCTTTTCTTGTCCTCTCCTCTCAGACAAAGGGAAGTCTGGCACTGGAACTTGATATTGCTAAACAACAGTGCAGATAAGGTAGGTTAAGGAAAGAGAGAGGCAACTGCTCAGGTTTGGCAGTGCCACGCTGCCAAATACCTTAAAGGATTCTCACAGGACAAACAGTGTGACACTGACCCACTAATGGTTAAAAATAGAGATTCATATTTCACTGTAACAAAAGTGATATTGTGATCCCATCATCATTTTCTTTAATCATCTGAGGGTTGAAAATATGGGTCAGAAGAGTATGTTTCAACAAACATAAAATAAGGTTCATTGGTACGAGTACCAGAGAACACTGACAACAATTCTCAAAAACTAAATAAGCAAAAAAAGCAGAATCTAAGGAATTTCTAGAAAAAGGTTGGTGTTTACTGTATGTAAAATCATCATTTTGTTGTCAAGAAGGATGAGATTCGTTGATGAATGAAAGCTGCAATAATTACTGTCAATAATCAATGCAGAACTTCTTTAAAATTGAGTCTTGTATTGCATTAAGGTCTGCTTCCCTATACAGAAGGGACAGGTGTGAATGGACAGCTCGTATTTCGAGTCTGACTGATTGGTTGGCCTTTAACCCCAGACTATCTTTGGTCCCTGGAGGTCGTCCAACGGGCCACTTAACCCTGAACACTTACTGTCATATCTATGCTATTAACAAGTCTCTTAGTGAGAGGAGACACAATATCAGACCTCTCTCCATCCACCATTCAAGCTTTATCTTTCCCTCCAACATTCTGCCTCTCCATTAGCCTCACATTGACAGACCTATCTTAAGACTGCCAGTACAGGAGAGCATCCTGCTGAACACACACTGGGGGGTTGGAGAATGTTATTTAGGAGCATTTTGCAAATGGAAAGGTAGCTGCCTCATGCACTATGTTTCCAAATGAAGATTTCCGTTATTAGTTTAAAGCTTCTTTACTTTTGGTTGAACTCTTGTTGTTTCTCATTGAGGGGAGAGTCCACATCTTCCAAGTCAGACTCCACCTTTCCCATTCATCCCATATCCTCTCAGATATATATAGAGGTTTTCACACCAGTTGGGCAGCATGTGATAATTAAAAGGTGAGGAGGAGGGTTAAGAGGAGAAATAATTTTTATCTTTACAGATTCCTGTGAATAATGAGCAAAGACAAGTCATGTTTGTCTATTCAATTAAGCGTACTGGTTGGTAGAATAAACATAGTTGACCTGCTTATTGACTGTTTGCTCTGACTATACTGAATGCTCTGTCAAAGACAAATTGTTCCCCACTTCAAAACAGTTAGCAGAGGAGGATATTAAGTAGTCAAAGGAAACATTGTATACAGTAGATTCAATTTTAAATGTAAGGCAACATATAACATTGTTTTCACAAGATCTTTTTCACATTATACCAAAATATGTTTCATGTAATTATGACACATTGTCTTGTTATTACTAGATACCAAATTATTCCGTTTAGAACGTTTTTTTGTAATAACAACATATTGTGTTGTATTGTATGTTGTTATAACTAGAAACTTGTAATTGGTGTTAAGAAGATCGAGAGTTTGTAGCCTAACTCAGCTAGAAAAAACTACAATGGCTGGTATTAAATATGGCTGAAGTTTTATTTGATGCTTGGGCATCGTCATGCCACAGCTGATAAATATGTTTTTGTCAACAACCCAGGCAGTGTTCAGTCTGTGGACCAGGCGGAAGCAGAGGGGTGATGGTGGCGGATACAAACTGAAATATAGATTGATAGACATATAGATATATGAATAATATCTTGTTATATTGTGAAAAGGATCTGAGAGCAAATGTTTTCTGTAATGGTGGCAGAAATACGCTGCCTTACAAAGGGCACACCTGCCTTAGTGTGAATAATTTTCCCCACCTGCTGTACTTGAGCTGGATCGGTGTTTATTAATGTGTCTGCACTGAATGTAAGTGATGCACAGTTTGGGGCCAGCCATCAATCATCACCTCTGATGTGGGAAAAAAGATGTCTCTTTCAAGATGTGCAGATGTGACAGACATGCCCTCAAAAACTATATTGTCATATCTCATCATTCATATCTGGGTGTGGTTTTAACGAGACTGTAAAAGTGCCACTTTGAAAGCGCCACAGTTTTCATAACAGGTACACTGTGACAGTTTCCTCGAGAAAAGACTTCAAAGGTTTCAGTGCTGACTGTGATCACGACTGAAATGAAAATCCTCACTAGAAGACGAAATTCTCTTTTGTCTCAAGTATTTATAAATGTCAAATTACTTTTAGTATTTTAGTATACATTCCTGAATGGAATAATGAAGAATAAAGCAAACCTAGAAACATGAAGGCTTCTTATCAAAATTAGTTTGTTAACAGAAGGAAGCTCTACCTCCTCAATTACTGCGCTACCTATTTAAGTACAGAAAATGCCCCCCAACAAATGTCCATGCAAAAATCACTTCCACTCAAAAATACCAAAACAAACATATAAATAAAAATATAAATTCTAGTAAACTTATCTTGCATGAAACAGCCCATTAAACAAAATATTGTTTCTATGCAAGGTCACATAAGGTTGATCTTCATTTCAAGAGTAGATGCCGTTAGTCTAATGGATGCCATAGGCCTTATGTTCTTCAGTTGTCATCTTGTATCACATTATTTCATAACTGTCCTAGTTACCAGTGTGTTAACTCAGATCTGTACACAAATCAAATAAGTAGAGTGCCAACATACAAAAAGCAAGTGGGCAGCAATGCTACAGTCGGTACCTCTGCTAATGACTATAATGGACCGTTCATTTAAGTGCACTATATTCTTTACCACTGATACCGTTGAAGACAAACAGCCAGATGGGTAGATGAACATAAATGGACCCAGTCGATCGGAGAGCCAGTCGGTCTGATGGATGGAAAGAAATAAGGGCATGTAGACAGACAGGTGGACAGCCAAACGAGTGTTAGTGGAGGGCTTGCTTTCTATTATTTCACTGTTGAGCTTTGACATGCTTCATCAAACGTATAGCTGTCAAATCTTGTTGCCCATCTGTATTCATCAGTGTTGAACTCTCAATACTCCCCGTTAGGGCTGGGGAATACTCGATCAGACCTAGTTCGTACGACGTGTTGTCTGACCACGTATACGGTCACACTGGAAGGTGGGGAGAAAAGCCGGCCTTCATAGAGAGGGGGGTATATGAGGGTAACAGTGTGCCATTTTCAGAAATTTCCTCCTGGAAGGCATTCATCGTGTTGTACTTGGTTGTTTATGTGAAAAATGCCACAAATAGCTGTGAGGGAGAAGTTCAAACTTTCTCACCTCCGCAAAGCTGGGCAATCAGGCAGGAAGTGAGTGTGAATGTCGGATTGTAGGTTTCAGAGAGTTACAGAAATTGTCAGACCCCCCTAGTCCGACGGAAAGGTGTGTGTGTGTGTGTGTGTGTGTGTGTGTGTGTGTGTGTGTGTGTGGGGGAGGTTCTGGAGTTATTCGACCATCTGACAAGCACTTCTGATGGAGTATACTGGCCCCTTGAGTTTGTTTGATTGCTCCTGAAGGTTGATGTACACTACATTACCAGACACTATGTTTGCACTGGAGAATTAGATGGGAAATTAGACCACTCACATATATTGATTCATGACTTGTTGTTGCCACCAGGTCTGCATTTGTACAATAGTAAGTGCTCTGGTCATTTTATCATTGAAATATCAGAAAGAGAAAGCTGTAGATTACCTGACCTTTCAAACCTGTCTTTGTGGGAGTTTTATGAATGTGGGGACAGAGACATTTACCCCATTCTACCAACACTATGCTTCTTCTGTTCAGATGTCACTGAATGAAAGTAAGGGATGAAATTGCAAAGCTTAAATCAAGTAAAGTGTGGCTTTAAATGGACTTTCAGACAAGTGCTTGTCATGAATCAAGTACTTTGATTTGCCATAAAACCATAAAACCATGATCACACTTTAGTTCCCAGGAGCAGATATTATAGGGGAAAAAAGAAAAACTTGAACATTTTGCAGATACATTCAGTTTGAACATTTTGTAGACAAGTTAGATATAAATGGTTCATCATATTGATTAAAGCAAGATTATGCTTCGGCACAGCGGTGCTTTGAGCTAAATGCTGAAGTCAGAATGCTAACATGGTCACAATGACAATTTTAACATGCTGATGCTTAGTAGTTGTAATGTTTCCACCATCTTAGTCTAGCGTGTTAGTAGGCACGTACAGCTGAGACTGATGGGAATGCCATTCGTTTGGCAGATATTTAGTCGTAAACCAAAGAATTGGACAAATTCAATATTTGACCTGATGATGGTCTTAGACAAAAAAGTGAAGAGACTACCAAAGTTATTTGAGGGGGAACGTGAATGTGTGTACCAAATTTTCACGGCAATCCATTCAATAGTTGGATTTCATTTAAAACCACAAATGTCCACCTCATGGTGGCGCTAGAGGAAAGGTCAGGGGATCACCAAAGTCACTAGGGTCCGTCATCGGTGAACCATATTTAGTCTGGAGCAAAATGGGTGACCCACTGACTGACTGATTAACAGATCAACATTTCCAGCCCTGGAGCCATGCAGGTAAAATGGGGCGACATTACAGTTTCGCCAAAATCACAGGCGGATCCATAGGCGGGGCCACAGGGGCATTGAAAGTTACTCAAATTGAGAGATTTGTGATCTTGTGTGTGTATATGTATGTGTATATTATTGTTAAATGTACAAAACAATAAAGTGAAATTGTTTTTTTCAGCTCTGTGTATTGTGTCTATAGACTATGATAAATATGGACGGACAATTCTGGCTTCCCAACTTTCTGTGAAATTAAGCCGTTAAGAGGGCAAAAGTGGGAGAAGAGTCTGCACCATAGGCATAGGGATTGGGGGGACTTGTACTTGTCCTCCCCAAGAAATAACATTGTTGTCTGTTGCCTGAATTTTGTGTTTGCTTTTTCAAAGACAGTTCCGCCCTGTTTGGTAGGTTTTGTGGTTATTTACATGCATAAAAAGTCACCAGAAGGCAGGAAATGAAGTGTCTAATACTCAAATTTTCAGACCCCACACATAATATCGACCCCTACTGTGTAAAGTATGGCCCCTTGGTGACCCCTGATTTAGAAGAATCCAACCAAAATGTATTTCCAAATGCAAAACAGTTTGATATGAACACACTTTGTAGGAGACACGGTTGGCGTGTGCATTGAATAACCTATATGAAAATAGGCCAAGGTTGTGTGATGTCCACAGGGAGTGAGGAGCAGTCTCTGCCAGGAAAAGAGAACGTGTATACAGGCTCTGAACATGGATCGTTATGCAAGATAAAAACTATATCCGTAGGCCAGTTAAACTCCAGGGGTTTGGATAGAGTCGGTGCTCCACACACCACTTACTGTATGTGCGCTTGTCTGTGTGGTGTCTATAAACGGTACGTATGTTCATTGTTATTGTTTATGGACCAAACTGCCGGGGCATATATGTGCTGGAGTAACTCAGCTTACTAAAACAAACCTCACTCACTGTATTCTTTTTGTCTTTCTTTCATTCTCTCTCACCCTCCCTCTCTATTATGCTATGTCAACAGTTGCCATGGAAACTATTTTGCTCTTCCTCTCTTCACTCCTGGTGTGTGTGGCTGGTAAGTGCCCCCTCCCCGTACTCACGAAACACACACACACACACACACACATCGATGCATACAAACACACATGCATGCACGCAGTAGTTGTCCATGGGGAGGCAGTGTCGGGGCAGGAAGTGATGTGACATAGAAAGGCACTCGCTGGGTTTGGGCTCGTAGCAAAACATCAATTACTACTTTAGGGCTTTACGTGTGGGTTTCACAGACTGGCTATTCACTGACTGTGTGTGAGGTCTGTTTATAGTGTATGATTAAATGTGAGACACGAAAACACATGCTCACACAGTCACACACTAGAAATAAATGATGTGGTGCCGTGCTGCGATCTGCTTTATGTGATATTTGGAGCTTGTGTGAGGTAAAATATAGACAGATAGATTGATAAATACAGAGACTGATAGCGTTTAAGTATTTTTCATTTCCTGTGTTTCTACCCTCTCCTTTTTCCTTTCACCCTCTGACTCAAACGACTTCCCCTCTTCGCTGCCTCTCAGCTGAAACAGACCCCAGTATACAGGGTGAGTACCCTTGATGTAATCTTTAATGGGGTCACACCTCAGCCCCTAACACCCACATAGATGGGTCTATCGGTTTCCAGATCAAATCAGACCCTTATGGATTGCCCCGCTACGGCGAACAGTGGCAGATATATGGATTAAGTCAAAAAACCACCAGACCCAACTGTGTGTTGATTAGAAATAGACTTTTATAGAGTGAAATCAATGCTGAAGAGATGAGAGTGGTTGTTTGGTAGGAAAGAGAGGTGATAATGTATCTGTATGAATACATAACAAAATATATGACAGTCTAATGCATAGAGTTTAAGAAATACTATTACTTTTTGCCAGACAAGAACGTTGGCACTGGGACGATTCTACAAACCCATGATCATGTTCAGGAATTGGGAGTTTTTTGCTAGGGTTTGGTTAGCACCTAGACAATTTTTGACGTGGTAATATCAAAAAACACAGACAGCAATGCATGCTTCAGATGTGATTGGATCAGGAGGAGGAGGAGGGTTAAATGAATAGATTTGACCTTCTTTGGAAATGTAAAGAGAGTGATTTTGATATACAAATGCTCATAATTTGTGTTTTTTTGACACATATTTAGCATTTAATTGCAGCTAAATGAACCATCAACACATTGACACAGAATGACAATTGTTAAATTCATTGTGTCCTTAATTATGTTTTGGACAACACTGATAAAATATGAACACCTTGGTTCTAAACGTGTGGTTTTTATCATATTTTTACAGATGGCAAGGAGAAAGTTGAAAACCCATTTGAATATGGTAAGTATAAAAAAAAATCTGCATTTTCTGTAACAGCGGCCATCATCAGCCCATTGTCGAGACAGAGAGACAGTGTTTACACCTAAGAAAAACTTTTTGCAATAAATGGCACATTGATGACATTTCTGTCTCCTGCTGCTGTGCCTCATCTGTGGCTTTCTGTCATTCCTCTGCAGACTATGAGAGCCTGAGGATTGGGGGATTGGTGTTGGCCGTGGTGCTGTTCACACTGGGCATTCTTCTCATTCTTAGTAAGTTAACCTCTGTGTGTGTGTGTGTGTGTGTGTGTGTGTGTGTGCGCGCACGCTTGTGTATCATTTCATTACACACTCAATGTAATTGAGTGTTGCAGTCAAATTAAAAGTAATTAATAATGAATGAATCATTATTGAATTTCCACAGTATGTTACTACACTGTCTTGTTTTCACACTGTATATATGTATTAATCATATAAATATTAACCATCGTTAACAGTGATGACATTGAAAATACGTCTAACTAATTAGGCCTCTGGTTTCTAATGTTTCTAGGTCGAAGATGTCGCTGCAGTATCAACCAGAAGGCCAGGTATGTCAGTGTCCCTCTCTGATTGAAAAAAAAAAAAGACGTGGTTGTGTACGGGATTTGCTTGTCATACTACATTTGGTTTCCATGACAACCTGTGGATCCTCTCCTCAGGGCCCCCGGAGACGAGGAGAAACAGGAGGAGAACCTGATTGTCTCCAAGGGTAAGATGCACATTTTAACTCTCTGTCAGCTCCCCTCACCTCTGGCTCACCCCCTGACATACATCCGTAATTGAGTTTCCCTGTGGGAGTGCCCACAGCACAGGGGAGGAGGGGGCGGGGGGATGATTCGTGTTCACACATGTTGAACTGTACTGTGTGTGTGAGACAGAGAGAGAGAGAGAGAGAGAGAGAGAGAGGTTATGTGCACTGTACTGGAAAAAGGTAAGTTGTTACAGAGAACATTTTGTCACCAAAATTAGGTTATAATAAAGTTTATTGTAGTTTCAAGCAAGGGACTGTTAACCTCCTTCCCTGTGGTTGTATTTCAGGATGCAACATCTTGAGTTTTCACAGTCGCCATTCTTTTTAATGAAAGAAACAACCAAACACATGATCATTTTCACAACACCCTTGGTTGCCCGCCATGTTTGATGACTGGGTTTGATCTCCCGACAGTTTTTAATGGAAACTAGTCGTCATTGAAGAATGTCATGCATTTGTTTTGCATATTCTCTGCTGTCTGAGCTATTGTCTGCATATCAAGTGTTACATGAAGGAAGGCGCGTGTGTAACAAACTGTAACAATAGAACAGAACAGTAGAGTAGAATAAAGAGGGGGAATTAAAGTAAATTACAGGGTGTATATCAGTAAACAGTGTAGTGCCATCTTGTAGTGTGTACGTAATCAGCCTCTTCACACAGTATATTCACCCAGTATATTGTATTGTTAATTGCTGTGTGGAATCTAATAAGCATTTTTCTCCTCAAGATCTATAGCTTGAATGCTTCTCTCTGACTCCCACATGCACAGCTCATTCATGCTGGTCATTTGCCCAAAGCGGGTTCCTCCATCCAGCTGGAGACCTAATGTCTGATCAAAATGTCTCTAAATTCCTTGATGGTATAATAGTCACCAACTAGGTTTGAAAAGTACTTAAATCTAACATAGAATTCATTCAGTTCTTTCATACAGTGCTTTCAAACCAGTTCAAGGATGACTCTGATATCCTTGAACGCACCACCAAAGAGACTGTTTTAAAACAGCTCCTGCTTGCAACTGCATTAACATAAAGCTAATGAAATATATAAGTGTGAAAGTTTCAATTGCACAAGTCTGTGTAAGTTGATTTTCATAATGTGGTCTTCATTATGCGGTCTGGAAGGAACTGGTAGAAGAAGCATTCAGATCCTTTACTCACGTAAAAGTAGCAATACCACAATAAAAGAAAAACTGCCCTTGTAGTATCAAGTCATTTGTTAAAAAATGCCATTTGTAAGTATGCCTTATTAAAAAGAGGTACCCATCATTCTAATGTTATTGTTGTTATTGTAATTGTATTTTATAACATTATATTTTAAAAGGTTTTCATATGCTTTGCACATTACATCTTAATTTGCAAGTAACTGATAACCGTAGCTGAAATATAGTGAAGCAGAAGTATAAAGTAGTAACAAATTCCACCTTGGTACGGTATTTGAGTAAATGTACTTACTGCTTGATGGTAAGAAACAAAGCTCACAGTATCCTTTAGAAAAATGTCAGCAATACACAATCCTAAGTACTGCATGTACTCACCAACTCTTAGTGAGTAGCAGAACTATCAGCATAGTCCTTCAAGCGACTGCATGTGAGTGAATGAGTGTGTAAAGGAGACAGAGAAGGACTGAAATGTTTGGGCAAGTTTAATGTTTTGCACTTGTGCTTCAACTAAATCACTCGTCTTTGACCTCTTTCAGCTGCAGCGGCTGCCAAAGAGACTCCAGCAGAGAACTGAGGCATTTCCTCTGGACCGGCCTGCCTTCTGAAATGACGATCTGATTTATTTGATATTAACAAGCCACAATAACAGTGAAGAAATAGGTGATTATGATAACTGGTTATATGATAAGCGGGGAGTTATACGTTCAGAGGTGTAATATGTACATAAACCTTTAGCCTGTTGTGCTCCGTTGTGACCGTGCCAGTCCCTCAGTGCTCTTGTCCGTTCCTGTGCCTTTCTGTGACAGTCTCTCACTCCAGTTCCTTGTCTTAGCCAGTACCTTTGACACAAGATTGTCTTTGAAGCCCTAGAAGAATTTTTACTGTTGTGTGGTCCGCTGTTCTTCGTTTTGTACTCCTATCTATTGCCCTTAGGTTTTAGGATTTGTCAATTTGTTGTTTATTTTGTCAGTTGTCCTGGATAATGTTTATCACATTTGGATTATAACACATATGCATATATTCTGTATACATACTGTATATAAGTATGTATATAAATACAGATAATTTACTGATAAGATATACAGTTCAATATCCTTCATTAAGTCTACGTTTGAATGGTTGGGTGTGTTTGCCTGCACATGTTGGTATATAAGTGCGTTGTATATCCTATATATGTATGATTGTTTGTATATCACAAGTGCATGTGTATCTCTACATGTAAATGTGATCAGCCTTATATAAGACAATCTCAACTGCCACAGCTCTCTGAGCACAGGAATAGTTTGCAGGTATCTGCACGAGCTCCTCCACCGCAGTGTTTTACCATCTATAGTGGAGGGAGCTCATGCATCAGCTGTCTCACTGCCTTCTTCTCCACACATCCACTCCACTGCTCCATCACTGGCTCCACCAGGATTAACTAGTCTCCAGCAGACTATGTTTAGTTTCCCTATACACACTCACTAGTGCTGCAAATCTATGAAGCCTGAGACTCTTTCTTCTCTGTCTTGTTTGTTTATTAATGCTTTAAATTGCCATACATGTAGTACATTTCTGAAAAAGAGAGACAAAGTTTGAGTGCTGACTTTAAGAGAAGTGAAACTTAAAAAGTGATATTATTTAAGTGCAAGACTACATTAACAGTAGCCTAATGTAACCCAAATCATAGCGAGAGAACAAATGAACCGTCCTTTTTGTGAATCCCCCGTCAGGTCAGGCTTTTACCAGTCTTAAGTCTGATCATACCTGTTTTAAAGACGACTGCTGTACAAGTAAATGCTATGTTCATTCTACGCATGAGGCCTTTGTTGTGTAGCAACCTGTTGTGCTTTTGGCATAAATAAATAAAAGTATGTCTGCCCACACATAATAATGTGTTGTCTGTGTTCATCTAGATGAAAACCAGATTTTAGTGCAGATCTTAAGCATTGTGGTCCTTTAAGGTTTTTTTGGGGGTTTCTTATCAAGGTCAATCAAGGTTACAAGCTGCTACTTGAGGCTATGTAACTATGTCGAAAAAAAGAAAATGGGGCCCTCACCAGCAGAGCCAGTAATATGCTCCCCGTTCTGCTGTGATTCCAAAGGTTGGCAGATATACTCTTTATTGGCATCAGAGTACAAACTTTATGAGACTGTAAATATGTAACTGAGCGGCTAGACTGAAATATGGCTGTGGGCGTGGAGGAGAGGTGGTTTGTGTGTTAGAGGGTGGATCTGTGGGGTGGGAGTTTGGTCTGCTCCTGCTCACACACACACATACACCTGGACAGAGATAATACAGAGCCTTCAGCAGCTCAGGTGAGTAATAACCTGCTTTCCTAAACAAATGTTAAATTAAACACTGTTGTGTGCACTTCAGATGCTGGTATAAACTGTTACAGTAGGATTATATGACTAAGTTTCTCACAAGTACAATGTTAATCCATGTTTAGCAGAGATCAGTTGATGTCTAGAAAGTGTATTTCTGTGTAAAATAGAAATCATTGGCATCCTTGTAAGTTGCTCCATTATTTAATGAGGCAAAATATAAAAGCACACATGCTCCAATTAATATGTGTTGTAAAAGTGGGTTTAGAGGACATGCAGTACTCTGTTGTCAGTGTTCTTGTTAATTGCCCCCCATTGAAGAAATCTAATAACAGTGATGCATTGCTGCACTTCAGGGGTGGTTATCTGCCAAAATCATTGGGTATCAATTCTGCATTAATAAGCAGGCGTCACCACAGCTACTCTTTCTTGTCCCATCTATAACCTCCATCAGACTGTGCAAGGTTCAAGGTTAATGAATACTGCAGCTGTAATATATTAATGAGTAACTGTCCAGTATGCCCTTATGCTCAGTGGTGCATTGAAAAGATAATGAATGAAAGCAATGAAGTCCACAATTCACAGTGGCATGCTTGAGCAAAATGGAGACAGCGAGGGAAATTTTTAGTCTGTTAATCTGTGTAAGTTAATGATTATAGGTCAGGAGATGTAGATCAAACGAGAGGCTTGTGTATGTGTGTGTGTTTTGTGTGTGTAAAGGATGGAGAGAGAAAGGGTGGGGGAAAGAGGATCAATATCGCCATTAGCTTCTTAAAGTTCTCAGTGAAGATCAAGGCAATCGCTTTGCTCTTAAATCTGTGGTAGGGAACCCAATAAGGCAATTTGTCAGCACATATAGAGTTTCTGAGCCTTTCAACTACCTCTCATCTGAAGTGAATAAGCCGATTTAAACGAGCCTCTACAAGCATCTAAACTAATTAAAACGGAGAGACTATTGAAACCAAATCCACACAACTCTTCTCCTCTGCAAACAACGGTTTTCAGCCACAAGACCTGATGGTGAATTATTTTGTTGTCATCATATAAAAACAAAATGTTCCTGGTTACATTTTTCAAAACAGCAGACATTGCTGGATCGCCAGCTGGCCGCTGCTGCTGTTATCACCGGCCTTTTGTTAACTGTTTGTATTATGTCCCTCCAGTTTTGTCAGCTGAACACAGACTAACAGACAAGGCATCATGTCTTCTAAAGGTAAGTCACGCAGCAGCTGAACCACTGATTATCCACAAATAGGGGAGTGTGAAATAGCCACTTTAACATGACGCCATTGGAGTGACATAATATTTGCAAGGTCACAGACATTCTTGTTTTGTGATTCTGAGAACCGCTAACAGCAACGTGTAAATCATGTACCTGGGTAACACAAGGATGACTCATTAACTGCTTATTTAGAGTAACATAGGTATGCTGGGCAATGATGAACAATAATATTAAGCTTAACGTAGGTCTGGTAGCTTGACACCCCCCCCCCCCCCCCCCCCCAAAAAAAAAAAAAGAGGGGAGTCCTGCAGGCTCACCTTCTCACACTTCTGCCAGAGCTAATCATGTTCACAAAATCTGTACTGCTAGTGTGAGTGCTAGTGTACATGTGGCTGTTTGGTAATAGGCTGACATAGCAAGTTAGAAGACTACCCATAAAATAGAAAGCAATGAATACAGGTGCTCCTGTAGAGTGAGAAAAGAAAAACATTGTTGGAGGTTGATAAGTGTAAAAAAAACCCAAACACTTTTTGAATGTTTCTCATGCAGCCAGCTTGAGACTGCAGCAGATATGTCTCTTTAGAATGACTGGGTTTCTACAGATTGTCCATTCCTTGTCTATCCCCAGGTGCAGACATTGACCTTGATGCAGACTTTGTATATGGTAAGTAACAACATCTTTGAAAGCTATCTGCTAAGATGAAATAGTTTAAATATTTCATTTCTGTCAGCGCTCTCAAAAGAGATAATGTAGAAAGCATGCACAGGATAAAGGGAATTTCTGCCAGCACACGTAGGTGTTCGATGGGCAAATAAAGTGGGCATGAGTAGAGAAGTAGGAAAAAGAAAGGAGGAACAACACGTGCTAGATCATGGGGAGTAGAAAGGGAATGAATGGAAAAAGATAAAACCAGAGAGGGAGAAGTTATATGGGTGTGGAGGAAAGCGAAGGAGAAAGATGAAGATGGGGTAAAATGAGAGGGGAATGGGGGGTGGGGGGTGGGGGGGGCACAGTATTAGTTGCCAAAGGTGACAGTGATGGTGTGGTGACAATGTCCCGTGTGGATTTGTAGACTACCATACACTACGTGTTGGAGGTCTGGTCTTCGCCGGGATCATTGTGGTCCTTTCCGTCATTCTGTTGGCAGGTAAGTCAAGCTACATCCTATGTGTGTGTGTGTGTGTGTGTGTGTGTGTGTGTACTTCATGAGTATTTCAGTCTGTGTGAAAACAGAGACAGAAGACACTTTGAAACAGAGGAGCTAAAGTGGGTGTGTTTGTGAACAGGGTTGAGATTCTATCATACAGTGCGTTGCTGGTTGAATGCAAACAAAAGTGCCTCTAAAACCATTTTCATTGAGTAAAGAGGGCTGAAATGTCTCTTGCTCCCATCTTACAGCTCTGTTTCCATCAAATGTTGTTATCGGAGCAGCTTTGTTGAAAGAAAAGCACAATAGTTCTGAGCTTTGGGAAGAACTAATCACTCAATCTATTTTTTCTCTGAAGGCAACAAGCTCATCAACTGTGGCAAATCCAAGGTGAGGCAGCGGGTATGAAATGAAACATGGCTTTATAGTGACATCTGCTGGTCATACAAGTAATAAAAAAGTTTTAATTTCTGCATACAGACAAAATACTGACAAAATGACAACTGCTGTTTTATTGTCTACAGCCGAGACATGTTGAAGAGGACTAAACTGAGCAGAACCAGCCAGGAACCCGAGCAAGTGCTGACAGTGCTGTCAACTGTTATGTGTGCAAGAATATAAAGCTTTTGTATTAATAAAGTATGTAACCCTGCTGTGTTTATGTGTTTGTTTGACATCACTGGACCGCCTGGATTTTGAATTCTTTTGCAAATCAATACAAATAGATAAGCTTCCTGTGGTATCAGCAGTATTAAAGACAACACCTGACATTTCTTTCTGTAATATTTATGATTCAAGAGAACTTTATCATAGTCTCTGACATCACAGTGTGCCAAGTCATTCAGAGATATAAAAAATGACAAAACCAAGCAGCAAATAGAAAATAAGAATGCAAAACTACCTAAAAATACAACATATAAAATAATAATAGCAATACTAAAATACCAAAATATATAACATACAATCACAATATTAAAGTGCTCCATGTACCGTAACAAATTAATAAAGAAGGAAATACTACTAGGTATAGATATCACAATATAAAAACAAATATCAAAAGAATCACCGGATCATAAATGTGGCAGAAAAGGGACAAAACAAGCGCTCCCGTCTCGAAAGGACACGCCCCCTCCCCAGGTGCCATCGCTTCACCTTAATGAGAGTCTCTGTTGTCGAGTGCTTCCCTTTTTTCTGACTTCAGCCACGTGTCGTGTGCGTCATGTAAGTGGACGTCCTCATCAAACATTTGAGTCACTGCTCACAATTTCGGTCAAGATATTTGATTTGCATGTCAATGATTTTGTTCGCTCTTTGCAGAGTTTAAACCGAACTCAAATATCTAAGAAAATAAAAGTGCTCTGCGTTGCAAACTTTGAATCCTGCCTCTTCTGTCACGCTTCGGCCTACCCACTATTCACAGCTGCTGTGCTGCAGGTTATATAGTGAGTTGTATAGTGATGTGAATATATGTGGGAGTGTGGGATAATGTGGACTTATGTTTCTGACACCTATTAATTTGCTGAATGCACATTTGACTGCTTTGCTTCAATCTGTTCTACTTCAAGTCTTTCTGTGAAATGTGTGTAAAATCCGTTCAGAGGTAATCGACACAACAAAACCAAAAAAGGCGGACGTTAATATGGTTCGTTGGACATGTGGTAACAAAATCGATCACAAGGTGGCGTCATGAGACCAGCATGGCCACAGGAGGAAGAACTCCGCCGGCCACAGCTTCCCTCGGCGGGCCGGCAAGAAGTGAAAGCTGCTGACTGAAGAGAGGGAACGCAAATGACCCCAAATACTGTGGGAAAGAACAAGTAGGTGAAGAAATAGCTTCGGATAGTCGGATACTATCACAAACGTAAATCAGACAATAGTCTGAGAAATGTTGACGCTACAGATTACATCAGATGAAATAAAAGCATAAATAGGGGGACTATAAATTCACTAGAGCACAAACGGACAGGGATATAAAAATAAAAGGGCCCCTTTCCTGAACCGTATCAGAAGGGCAGCAGCAGACCACCCTCAGCGGGCCCAACGTGAGCAAAAGCAACGCAAGCTGCAGTTGTCTTTGATGGGCTTTGTTGCAGAAAGGGCCTTCGCCATGCCAGTTACTTCTACTTCTCATCGCCACTTTAAACTGGGCGACCCGTTTTGCCGTTACATCAGAGCCAGCTGAAGCCGAGCAGTGGCATCACAGCCTACTGTATTTCCATCGCTGCAGCAGAGATGACAAAGCGCATTAATCATACCGCCAGAAAACTGCGCCTGATTAATTATCCCTGAATAAATAAGTCGTTACAGGGAGAGACAGGAGCTGTCAACTGGGTGAGTCCCAAGGACCCCCTGCTCTCTCTCCTGTCTCTCCCTCTCTCCTCTCTCTTCCCACTCAGCCTCCCTGAATTTGTGGGAAAAGGCAGGACCGAGCTGTGAAAGTAAACACAGCCTTACGGCCACGCGGTGAGAGCAGGCGGTTTTACCGGTTGGGGGTCCCTCAGGGCTCGGGTCAGCTGCTTTCTATGAGGGCTTCAGTTGAGGTAAGCATGAGAAGCCATTTATCACACACTTCACTGGAGCTGATAACATCACACACACACAGAAACACATGCACACTGTGCTGGACAGGTGTGAGAGGGCTGATGAGCTACTGTTCCCATAAACATTTAGGAAGACTGAGGGAAACAAACAGGTGGAGAGTGGATGAAATGTGTTTGTCCCTGCATGGATGGGTTTGACACAACACATTTAAGGGCAAGGTGCTGACAAAGTAACCTAAACACTTCATGACAAGAGACTAACACTGTTTCTCTGCTAGTTGTTGCAAACTTTGACGGCTGCTCCTCCAGTTGGTGCCGAAAGGCTGTGTTTTTAGTTCTAATGGACTTGTCCCTTCATAAATTAAACCATTTGGCAATTTCAATTCTGCACCTGTAGTTTGGGTTGAGCTCATCTCTGCAATTCTCTGAAATCTCAACATAAAAACGACCAGACCTGTGTCAAAGCTGATAAAATGCTGCTGACTGTGACCAGCCGTAGCAGTGTAGTGAGCAGTTTCATTGTTTATTGAACACTTATTTTAATTTGTCGACCCCCTGTACTTCTCATTTGGCTCATAGCCGTTAAGTCTTACAGTAGGTTTCTCCTAAAGGATAAGGTTGACGATATCCTGTATATTAACTATATATTATCTTTAAGTCTATTTATGTCTATTTGTTACATCAAACCTCATCAAAACCAACTGAGCTTTAGTCTCTCAATGCTTTTCAGCCTGTCTATGGCTCTCAGGCCAAAGCCCATTGCTTCATTCATTCATTAAAATGACCAACTGGGTAGGGCAGTTTTTAACAAACAGGAGTAAATAGTGTGTTTGTGTCGTCTTCGGCCGAGGACTTGATGCACCAGTGAGTATTTACAGGCCCTGGACTGACTCGACTCAAAATAAACTGCAGGAACATGTCAGCCAGTTCAACAATGTCACTCAGTGATGTGTTTTTGATACAGAGGGAGCTACAGAATCAGGCTGCACAGGTAGTACTTGTTAGTAGGATGGTTTGGGTCTTTTTTTAAAATGGGATTTGTAGAAAAAAACAGAATCTGATCAGTTTTGTCCAAATGAATGTCAGTGGTCCCTTGTAAGTTGGCCTTGGCCACTGCGTGGTTTTAAAGAATCCGTTATCATGGACACCAAACCAAGCAAATCAAAACAGTTCCTTAAAGATCAATGGTGATGCATCTTCATATACATCTTAAGATACAGTTCTGTTTTGATTTTAGATTAGCTTCAACTTTGTTGTCATTGCACAAGTTGAGTACAAGTACTGAGATGACAAAATGCAGTTTAGCATCTAACCAGAAGTGTAAAAGGCAGTAAAGTGCAGAGTAATGTACATACAGTATGTATAGAGGTAATAAAAAGTATGAACAGTGAGGGGTAGATATGAATACGCTAACAGTATACACATGTATTCTTGTAGTTGTAGAAACTGAAGAATACATGGCTAAAACAAGCTTTTCTCGGTTGTGCAGCAGCAACATCTTTGTTTGACATCATGTGTTTTCATTGTTGTGAGTGCGTTTTGTGTATATGAGCGTGTGTGTGGGGGGAACAGGTTCACCAGTAAGACAGAGGTACAGGAGTGTTAAAGCGTGGGAAAGTGATAAGATCAAAGCACAGAGGGTCAAGATGGAAAGTCTGCTCTCAGCTAAAGCTCCACAATGTCCTCTCACACCTGCCAACTCTCTCTCGCATTGCTGTATTGTTGACTTAATGTGATGTAACAGACCAGAACTGTAAAGATTGGAGTGTAAACAGTGTTTATTATGTTCATCCCTTATTTATACATGCTACTCTTCTAAATGCCCTGGAGGTTGCTAATGCATGACAATTTACATGCACAGTTTTTCTAAGTTACTTTAAATAGAGAAAAAGTTCATGCAATAACCAATATATAATAAAATACACTTTTAGTTTGATTTCATGATTAATATCTGGAAGGATATGTGATACAGGGAACACACGCTCAGGAAACTTGACTTTTAGTGCAAATTGTTTCTGATCAATTAATTGTATCGTAAGCCGTGTGTGTGTAAAATAACAACCACTTTGTGACAAGTTCACACTCTTGTTACCTTTCTTGTGTGTGTGTGTGTGTGTGTGTGTGTGTGTGTGTGTGTGTGTGTGTGTGTGTGTGTGTGTGTGTGTCGAATGAACACACCTGTCGATGCTGTGATAAATTTAAGACTGGAGAACAGTATGGCATTAATCTAGCTGTAACGATGTTTTGGCTTTTGGAGTCAGAAGGCCAAAATGCAACAACAAAATTTCCCCCGGGCCGTTGACCCCCCCCCCCCCCCCCACACTCCCTACCTGCTGCACTCTGTGTGTTGTGCATGTACCCGGTTGTCATTATGTACAGTGCACACAGCAGACTACACATGGCAGCTGCATTATTTGTCAAGAAACCAACCACTTCTCCTGCCCTGAAATAATAATAATATATTATTTCTGCTTGTCAGGTAGTTTATGGTAATTAGACTAAATGTGACTTTATTGAGCAGTAAGCACCATGAGATCACCGTAAAGAAAAACTCAAACTGCGCCAAGTTATCAAAACCAACTGAAATGCAGTTGTAATTCAGTCTTGGCACGAACAATGTTGAGGCACCAATTATTAGAAATGCCAGTGGTTTGTCAGGCAAACATCTTAAATAAATCAAAATTTACTCTTCAGTGTTTCAAATTCTTTGGATAACCGAATGTCCTTTTAAAGATAGACAGAACTGCCAGACTTTTGCCATTATTGATCTATGGACCAAGACCTTGAGTTGGAGTTACCAATTAGTTTGCCCCACTGAAAACTTAGCAAAGAAAAGCCTATATAGGAAATTCAGCAGTGTATGATCTTTTAATGATAACATCTTTAATTGTGACCACTGGGTGTCACTAGATATCTCTGATCAATATCTCTGTACACTGTACCACATTCATCTGAGTATTTAATATATTCAAATTCAAATGATAAATGTTAATCCTTTACTGAGCTGTTCACATTTCGTTCTCCTTGTTATGCTTGAGGAACACAGTTGAAGTCAGAAAGTGTGTTTGTGTGTCACCCACTATGGAGCAAGAGCAACGGATCTCTAGGTTGGTCCCACAGAGGACGCCTCCAGCGGCAGCCATCTTGGAAGTGGTGGTATCGCCTTGGCATGGTGTGTTTTTTGTCTGCGGGCATTCTGTCTGCCTCCGAATCGCACCGTTCTCCATTTTATTTATTTCTCTTTTTCAGTCTCATGGTCTTTCTCCTCCATCTCCCTTTGACTCCCTCCTTCTCAGCCATGCAAATAGTCTCATTTGCAAATGTGAAAAAACAAGTGCGGGGTGGGGGTGGGGGTGGGGGGGGGGGGTTGGATAGATGAACCTCCAGCCGAAGAAGGTGCCCCCCTACACACACGCTCCACCTCCGCCCCTCACCCTTTCCTCTCGTTATCCTCCCCAGCTCATTTGAATAAATTAACACCCCTTGATGTCTCATGTCTCTCACGTACTCTCATGCAAAAACACACACACATACGCAAGCACGTACACACTCGAGCAAACACGCACTCTCCAAATACACGTGCACGCACACCCGACTGGAGGGTAGGAGAGCAGCCAGAAATATATGTCCTGCTCTTTGCCGCCGTGTAGACACATCCTCTGATGTGCTGATACACTCTCACACATCTGCCACAACAATCACACATGCTTGGTTAAAGGCAAACACACTGCGTTGGTCGGCGCCTTCCTGTTAATGTACTGCAGCACGGTGGTGTGTGATTCATATTAGCCTAATGCAGAGGCTCGTTCATACACAGCGGCATGCAGAGCTAGCTAGGCGGCTCCTCCGAGGAAAAGGAGTTCTGCAGCACAATGCTCGGCTTTGACCATGTTTAGGGCTGACACCTAGCACAAACTGCAGTTTTTGTGTTTTTAGGAGTCCATTTTCACTGCCATGATGTGGTTTTAAAGGAACATAACTCCTTCATTTGACCCATCGTCGAGTGATTAGCCTCTTTCTCGCTGCCCTCCAGCTCCTCCAACCACCGTCATCCCTATTCCTGCAACCCTCTCCCCATTCTCATTTCGATCCCTGTGACCTTGCGCAGAGCTGAGCAGTAGTACCATGTGCCCTCTTCCTCCCCTAATTCTGACCTTGCTGAGGTTTCATTGGGCTGGGGGCTGTGCATTAACACTGGATACATTAGCGCTAATATGATCCTAGCGTGTAGTCAGGGCTGGAGGGGAGCTTTGATTGTCTGAGCATTAACATTAACATCCACATTAACTTATCTGCCTCATCACTCTCTATCTGCCCCTCACCCCTCCCTCTGCTTTCTGTTTCTCTGCTGCCCCGCTCACCCGTTTTCTTCCTCAGTCAACAAACTCTCTTCCTCTCGCTCTCCTCGTTTCCCATCTCCTTCCCTATCTCCAGGCAACGACGGAGCCGTGTGACGGGGAGAGTGATGGAGATGAGTCACGTGGTGCTGTGGTTTTTAGTGGTGCGGTGGCAGCCTGTCCTGGGTCCTGTCCTCGGTGACAGTCGCTCGAGCTGTCTGGGAGCCGCTTGCCTTTTCTCTGGCCTGGCTGGCCCAGCTCAGCCTGTCAGCCCCCATGATGATCACTGGCTGACATACAGTACAACCTGCTTGGTGCTGTCAGGCCGACTCACATCAGCCCCTTAACCAGCTTGCCACACTGCCTTTTGAAGTCCTGACGGAGACGTCATGTGTTACCATACAGCGCTGCTGGGTGGAGCTTCTGTGTGTGAGGAGCTTGGTTTGAGTGTCAAGGTGTTGGGTGCCGTTATATGACCAGTTTGTCATTGAGAGAGGAGGTGCAGAATGCATGATGCTGAGACAGATCATATTCCCGGAGGGCTGTCAGGTTTCGAAACAAAAGTGCCCATATCAGTCACCATGCACTACAGGCTGCACTTTTAAACCTGGACTATGTTTTGTGGCTGGGGAAAGTGCATAAAGCTGAAAATGTGTTCATCTATAAAAGTACACATCCGGATGTACAGAATGTATAATGGAAGTGTGTGTGTGTGTGTGTGTGTGTGTGTGTGTGTGTGTGTGTGCACATTACTGGGTCTGTTTGAGAGAGAGACAGAGAGGGTGCGTGGGTGTGTGTGTTTCCACCTGTTACATAATAGAGAGTGGAGGCAGAGTGTGCTGCCTTGCCTGCCACACTACAGCGGCTCTTCAGTGGGAGTGAGAGAGGCCACAGCTTGCCTCTATTCCACAACCAGGACTACTTTTGGTTACGACACTCAAAACACCACATTATATTACTGAGAGAGAGAGAGATGGTGGAGGTTCTGTCAAGTAGAAGGTGTTTGATGTCAGATAAGTAGTGCGACTGAGTGGACAGCGAGTAGAGTTTCCATGGTTGGTCTGAAGCGGATGAACAACAATCAGCTGTACTTTGGTATTTATTTCATTGTGTGTTGATCATTCAGGCGTTAAACTGAATGACAGTAAAGAGGAGAGGATTGAATGAGACAGCCTTAAAGCCCATGCAGTGCTGAAATATCAGCGGTCGTGTGGTCAAGTAGATTTTTTTTTTCCTACTTGATTTAGAGTGAACTGTGATGTCCTAAAACTTGTTTGGGAAAACATTTGTTTTATAAATATGTATAAGATGAAAGTCCAAAACATGAAGCCCACATGTGGGTCCAGTGTTACTGACACTGCATCAGATTGTGTCTGGATGCTAAACTGCAGTTTAAATACATGTAAAACAGGCTTGTGTCACAGCAGAAGAGCATGTTAGGACTGTTTCCCTCTTCAATCCTCTTGTTTAAAGTAGTTTGCAGTCTGTTTAAGGTATTCTTAAGATATTGTTCCTATTTGTTAGACCACATGTATGTGAATGTTTTTAGTTATAATTTTAATATAAGATTGATCAAAGTAAAGGACGTTTTGTTCAGAGAGACACGATTCTGGAGTCAGTAACCAACAAAGATGACCCTGATCATTGCGTCTGTGAACGCACACTTTTTGTTCTGCCCCCCCCACCACCTCTGTCTGTTTATGTGTGTGAGAGAGTGAGATAGTCACCATATGGATCACAGTATTAGCCTGATACACACCTTTTTAATGAAGTTGATTGTAGATAATTCGCCAGTGTTTTAGTATCAAAACTCTTCAGTCTGTCCTAAAGGAAAGTGACTGTTGATGGTGAGACGCAGGTGCGCAGCGCAGAGCGCGTCCCCACTTTCCCCTTGAATGAAACGGAGGCTGCAGCTCCTCTACGCTCCTCCTCCTCCTCCTCCTCCTCTTCCTCTTCACCTTCACCTTCACCTGGAATTCGCACTCCAAAATGTGTCCATGTTCTTTTTTGTTTTTTAACTTTACAATTGGCACATTCTGTTGGTGTGCGGACGATTTTACTCTCACCCTGTGTGCGCACTGCTAAGACAATGACAACTGATTTATGGAAATGCTTCAGTTGATTTGCATGGGAAATACGCGCAGGCATTCTCCCCCAACGGTTGTTTTTTTTAACTTCCTTGTATAAAAACACATTTTAAATGACTTGTATCACGGTATGTTTTGAACTTTTCCATTGGGACTCCATCAAGCTGCCGGATAAAAGCATCGATCCAGCGCGCGTAATACAGAGGTCCCGGTGCTTTCTGTTTGGTCCCCCATTAGCGCGTATAGCTCACCTCTCCATCACGGCGCATCATTAGGATACCGGGGGTGGGGCGACAGCAGCCTGTCCCGGTAAGGGGAGGAGAGAACAGGGAGCAGAGGCGGTACTTTCTCCGCGGCTCGTTTCTCGGCGCTGGAGAGTGTGGGACCAGGGCTGGAGAGACCGCCGGGGTGCATCAGCAGAACCAGTCCAGCACGGAGCCTCGCCTGGCCGACCGCTGCGCCGTGCACTCTTCTTGGGGGACTGCACAACATTCCTGTGAAATATAACTGCTTTTAATGGCATGTGGCTTGTAACTTTACTTCTGCTGTATTCTTTGCAAGAAGGTAGGTTGGAAATGGGTCTCTTCAAGTGTTGCTTATCTGCATGCCGTCTGCTCTCCAGTGCAATGCTCAACTTGGCTGTGCGTGTTTATTAGCTTATCAGGTTGATGCATGTTGTTGGATTGAATTGATGAAATTGTCAAAGGAGGCGCAGAGATGTCAAATCAAATTCTAAATCCCATTTGGAGGAAGACGAGTAACTTTTTCTTAATGTTCTGAAATGATGCTTTCCTGATCAGCGTTCGTCTTCCTCCTGAACGAGAGCTCTGGTTTCTCTTACGTTCTCAGTGCCTCATAGTGATTAGCTGATAATATGATTAAAAAATGATCACCAAAGCTCATCATGAGCACAGAATCAATATGCACTTCATTTGGGTGAGCAGTGGGATAGATCTCTCAAGTGCACACTGCGTTCGTTATGATAAAAAAAAGACAACGGCATTTGCATTTTGCATGATGAATATGTGGAGGTGTCGTGAATATGGAGGCTGTTGAATAGAAGGAGAGGCTGATAAGGATCTGCAGGCGCGCGCACGGATAGACGGGCGACCTCGAGCGCTGATGCTGGCCGCAGCTGTAGGCTGTTTACTCGCAAAAGACCAAGAGGGCAGAGGAGTTTAATGCATTTGCTGACTTTTTCTGTCCTGTCCCAACACAAATAAGATGTTAGTGTGTGTGTGTGTGTGTGTGTGTGTGTGTGTGCGCGCGGAGAGGGAGGGGGGGGGTGTCCCCAGGGGTTAAAAGCATCCTTTTTTATCACTTAATTTTGTGGAAGGACACTAAAATAGTGCATAAACACAAGTTATTGTGTGTGTTGAAGAGTGTGTGCGGCTGTGTGGCAACAAGGGTCAATACATTTTATGAGAGACGTATGAACTGATGCTGGGGGTATTGAATGCTGGCCTTTAATTTGTAGATAATGTGCCCCAGTTGGATATTTAAAAGACGAGGCTGTATATCACAGTTTGTTTTCTTTGATAAAATGTAGGAGTGTCGGTGCATGCAGACTCAGTTGTTATCATCCCTGGTCTAATTATTCACCCACCATTTTCTGTGGCACCAGATTCTACTGATTGGCTTCGCTCTAAATGCTGAAGATGGTAGAGAATGATTCAGGCTGCCTTTTTAAATATAAAATGTTCTATTCTTTTGTTTATACATGAATTTATATCACTTCGTAACAACCACACAATGAAAGAAAAGAACCATGATTTGTTTCCTCACTTCATTTTGATTCCTTAATTCATTAACTGCAGATGCCTGGTTATAAACCTTATTAGTTAACACATCTGAATAATAATATCAAGCATTTGTTTATAATTGTGGTCAGCCCGCGCGTTTCATGGTCCTGGTCTCCATCGGTGGCCTTGGCAGTGCCCTCTGCCAGGCTGCAGCTGCGGCGAGGACTTCTGTGCTGTTTTTGTTGTATGTAATTGGATTACAGGCTCTATTTCGATTATACACACTGTACATCGCCCTGTCCCGTGACTGAACGAGATGTACTGTGTGTGTGTGTGTGTGTGTGTGTGTGTGTGTGTGTGTGTGTGTGTGTGTGTGGCGAGGGGAGGAGGGTTGGGGGCTGCAAACAGCCAGTGGAGCGGAAAGAGTGCTTGAGATGGGAGAGATGTAGATAACGCAGTGGAAAACAAACTTCCATTTTCCGTTGTTTTTCAACGCCATGTTCCGCTCATTTTGCACAAATCAACTGTGATTTATTGCCTCGTGTGGCTGCTGTGTATTTTAGATATGTATCATTTTTAATAAACTTTATTTTAAGGGGGAAAGGTAGGTCTATTATCATACATGCATATGCATTAGTACTGCGTATTTTCCCGGTTTGGCCGCGCCTCCTAGAATGGCACACAATTCTCTGCTGATTTTTTTTGTTGTTTCAATATGAAAATATATTTCAGCTCACACCATTTCATATTTTTAAGAGAATTTAGTCTTCTTCTTTATCTTTCTTTTTTCCTGTCATTAATTCGACGTTCATTAGGTTATTACTGGCCGTTTGTTGCTTTGGTTTGGCTGCATATCAGCACACCTGCACCCATGAGTGCGGAGAGGAGGGGGCAGAGGAGAGGGATGGATGGATAGATAGAGGGAGAGGAGGAGGGGAGGATACACTCATTCTTCTTTGTCATGATTTGGGAGGTTGCTTGTCATTTTATGGAAATAAAATTGAGACGAAGTCAGCTGAGGGCTGTGGGAATCTGCTTTTAGGCCTGATAGGCCAGAACAGGGCCTGAGAAACTGGAAAGGGCTCAAATAATTATAACAATTAATGTTTTTAAAATGAGTTAGAAAACGACAGTCGTTTTGGTGTGAAATTTAAGCAGATTCAATCTGCAATTGTACAAATTTCAAGGAAGAAAATGCCATGTAGGGATCGAGATGGAGTGAGAGCTCTTGCTATAATTATTTCATCAATTAATGTGATTCCGGTTTTATCCAGTTTCGGTCGACAGGCCCCCTGCAACACATACTCGACATTAAACTGGATCATGACTACAGTGTTGATCCTGCATAGATGTAAACCACTTTGGATTCTATATTGTGCATGCACTTTATTTTTATTGGTGCATTTGATGGACTTTTTTCATTTATTTAGACCCGTAGGAGCGTGTGTCTGTCTGAACTATCTGATGAGATGAAATATTGTCACTTCTGCCATTTAATGTCAGTGCATTTACTTTTCTGGATTTCAGTAAATAATACACCCCACTCCACGACCACTCCAATATGTGTGAAGTGTGAGGGTGGTTTGGGCATCTCCTCTGCTGTGAGATCACCTGTGTGGCGCAGTTCAGAGTGGTTTCTCGTTCCTTCACAAGAGACTCCTCCTGTGTGTTCTTGCGGTCGGCCTGAGCCGCTGATCTGCGGCGTTGCAGAGCACGAGGTGTGTGTGTGTGTGTGTGTGTAAATTTGGAATCAAAACAGATACCGACTCGAGGAGAAGTGCTTGGAGGGGGAGCCCAGTAATTGCCGTATGAGTCAGACTCTGGTGGCTACTAGGCTACACCCGCACGATGCACTCAGATGTTGCGTCTGGATTGGACAACTGAGGCTTTAGTGGCTGATGGAAGTAGTATGACAACAACTTCGGAGTGCTTTCTCTCTCTCTCTGTCGCTATCTGTAACTATCACGGTGTAAAATCCTGCTGAAGTTGTTAGAGATTCACCATTTTGGTCTATTTGATGCAAAGTAAAAGTCATTTCCCCACGTGAATTGCAATGAATGTGCAGAACTTGAAGGGGGAGAGGGTCTATGCGCAGGAGTTTTTATTTTATTTTTTTAATTCCACGTATTCATAAAGTGCCATAGCGTAATTTCACCCCTCTCTAGTTTTCAAACACCACCAACATCAGACACGAATAAAGATTTGATCAGTTCGCACAGTCGTACCGAAATTAGATGAATAATTTGGATTACTAAATTAACCTACATTCTATCCATTGCGCATGTCTCCATAACGCACGATCATTTCCAAAATGTCACATTGGACCAAAAGACGAGTAGGGCCCCTATATGTCTTCTTTCTCCGGCTCCGAGCCCCGCGGTGTCTGCACAGCCTGTCAGCTTTCTTGGAGAGAGACTGCTCCACGGTATAATAGCTACATGTCACTCTCAGGTTAACTCGCCTCCCTCGTTGTGCTCCGGCGAGCAAAGCCTGTTTTCATTGTCAAGTGTTGGCGCTCTGCGTTTGCCATTTGAACCGTGCGGCACAAACACGTCCATCCGAACAAGTCGCTCGGTCTCATGTATTCAGTGTGGACACTTAGTTTGTCTTGAAACAGGCGAACGCGTCAGGTGTGGTGTTGTCTTGAAGGCGCATTAAAGCGGATCTCTGCAAGAAATTCTCCTAGCAAACAGATTCGGTGGCTTTTTTCTTTTTGTTTTAGGGAAAAAAAGACTTTATAAGTGAACAATAGTGCATGAAAGGACTTGGTTAGGGGGATGATCTTGCACTCAGTTATCAGGCACCACTCAGAAAACAATCCCAACTGTCTGACTGTTGATCATCATTCAGCTGCAGATCTTATAGTCCATAACAACAACATTGTTGTTGCACTAAGCTGTCACACAGAAGTGGACTTTGACCGCTCTCTCAACAGGTTTCACACACAACAGTAGTGTCCGGTGGCCTCTCCATTACGCAGGGAGAAAGATTGATGTCTTGAATGGCAAAATAATCCAACAATCAGACTTTAGCATCTCAAAATCAACTCTGTCTTTCACTCCACTTCCCCTTCTCTCTCTCTCCCTCCTGTTCTGCTTACTATCAAACCATTTATGGCCCTGTCTCTGAGGGAGAATAGGAACGAAAAAAAACATCTCTACAAATCTGACACTCACTTCAACAGCGGAAATCATCCTTTTGAAGTGGGAGATGTGAATTTTCAAATGCTGAAATGGCTGCCTAATATTTTACTGACACTGCATAAAGTGTGTATAGGGGTTGTTTACCCCCCCCCTCCTCGCCTGTATGTGTGTATTCATTCAATATCATGCCATGCAGTTTTTCCTTCTTGACTATAGTGTTCCTCCCAGTGAAATGACACCATGTTAGAAATTATTTCCGTTCTAACTGCACTCAAAAGCAGAGAAACACATTGTCATGCAACCCTAATGCAGATCTCAATCTGGAGTCATTGTAGTAAATGAGCAGCACCCTCTAACAAACCTGATCATATCTTTTGGCTTTTATGTTCTGCCATTTCTCTGTAGCATCACTGCAAAGACTGTATTGCCACTGACTTCAATGCTTCAGCTGCTATTTGGCCTGAATGTGTTTTTGTGTGCCGTTATCTGTAGTGCTACATGGTTCACTACATAGAAAATCTACTTGCTATTATGAACGTATATGTGCAATCTGAAATGTATTTGTGTGACTTTGAGTGTGTGTTTGAAGGAGAGAGAGTGTGAGAGCGGGAGTGAGAAGGAGAGGGATTTATAGCCCTGTTTTTCTATGCACGTGATGGTATGAATCTCGGTGTGTGTGTGTGTCTGAATGAATGTAGATGAGACAGAAAAAGCTGCATTATGCATAGCGGTTCACCATAGGCAATATCCTTGCTTCTCCAGCATACATATTCATACTCCATTTTCATATCCACTGCAAGAAGAGGAAAAAAAGTGCAAATGTATTTGAGTGTACAACAAAGAAAGATTTGAGTCAGAAGAAAAACACGGGCAAAAAGAAAAGTGAAGGTTTAAAAAAAGAGGGGAAGAAAAAAAAAAGGAACAAATATAGAGAAAGATTGTGAAGGGATCAACCGACAGGAATGGTGTTTCACCCCAAATCACTTTGACCTTCTTCATTGTAATCAATGCATCCAGGCTTGAAGAAGGAAATCAAAATACAGTTCATGATCGGATGAGTGCTGCTCCTTTGCTCCTTCTTTCTCTGCTGGGGAAAGGGTGGAAAGGGAGCCTGGGGCTATGAAAGGACTCTGATAACCGTCTGAGGTTAGATGTTGCCCAAATAAAGAGGAAAAACTAGGTTATTGTACTTCATGTTGTTTGCATGACATGTTTACTGTTGATTGTTATTTGACTGATAGCACAGTTTCCCTCTTGTCATCTA
The DNA here is from genome assembly GCF_043641665.1 of Enoplosus armatus. Classification (NCBI taxonomy): domain Eukaryota; kingdom Metazoa; phylum Chordata; class Actinopteri; order Centrarchiformes; family Enoplosidae; genus Enoplosus; species Enoplosus armatus. The sequence goes on along the minus strand of NC_092184.1, from coordinate 14,394,680 downwards.
CACATTTTATTCCAACTTCATGGAAGATCTAGGTTGGATCATGGTTATGCCCTAAATCATGCTGCTTAATGCAGCCTACCTCATTTTCAGATGAAAATAATGCCTATGATTGCTGTCCCATTTGCGTACCTGAACTGCCAGATATCCTAAAGAGGTCAAGGCTCCATGGAAGGCAAGAAAATAAGAATTCCACTTTTGCAACAAATTACAGCTCTCCTACGTCTGTCATGTCACACATGACCAACAGCTGCAGCCTGGGAGCCCAAGTGACAAAATGTGGATAGTTTTTCTTAACCTCACACTCTCATCCTTCCTCGTTCCATTTTGATGTTTTGACATTAAACTCTAAACCGTTACCGCGATGAGAAACATGGTCGGCGTCGTCATGATGGTCTTTTGTGCTGGAGGCCGTAATCCGTGCAGTGTAGACCGGGGCTTGCTTCCGTGTGGTTGTACACATGTGTCTGTGCATGCATGAGTGTGTGTATGTGAACTCAGTGACCTGAATTCATACCGCAGGACAAAGCGATTAGCCATCGCACCATAAGCTGCTGCTTTTTAGAGGTCCGAGTCAGAGTTCCCCTCCGAGTTTGAGTTGTTGCATCCGAGCTCTTCTTAAATAGTTTGAGGCCATTTTTGATGACATCACATGATGTTTTAAGGTTTGTTTATTTTTGAACAGATTGTCCAGTTTTAGAGCATATTGGGGATAAGCAGTGGTTTCCAACCTGGGGGTCAGGACCCCTACAAGGGATCGCAGAACAAATCTGAGGGGTTAGGAGATGATTAACACGCTAGAAAAGGAATATTTCTGCGACACAAAATTATGTTTATTTATTCAGACTTTCCTCTAATCTTAGCTTTTTTCCGTTATGAATTACTGGATAATTTGACCTCTTTAGGCTTTTAGAAATGATTATTTTTTTATTAAATTGGTTACAACCGGTTGAAGAGGTGTAGAAAAATAGACGTTCTTCATTTTGGCAAAAGCCAAAAGTTTGAGAACCACTAGTAAAAAGCAGTGATTCCCTACCATGGGTACTGTTACCAGGGAGTACCTGGAAAATTGTGGAGTAGCTCAGATAATAATAAAAAAAATCAAATTAGGATTTGATAAAAAAACAAACGTATACAAAAGATGTATCCACATATTTATGTTTAGGAGGACTATCATCACACAAATAGGATTACGAATTGGTATTCTGATGCTGAAATGTTGGCAAGTGAGCAAGGAAGTCAGAATTGATAGAAAGTAGTGGATAAATGGTTGACACTTCCAGCTGCTGCCATTCTATGATATATTCGTATGAATGAAAACTGACCAAACCTACTAGAAAATAGAAAAGATACCTAGACTTAGACAGTCTCAGGATCACTTGGTCTTGTATGCAGCCACAGATCCACCACAACCACAGTTTTCTCTGTGGTGAAATACTATCTATCATCTATCTACTATCATCCCATCTATCAAAGGTGGAAGGGGTACTTGAGCCCAGTTGGTACTTTTGTGGGTTAATTAGAAGTTTGGGAACCACTTTTCTGAAGTATATGAAAGGATGATAGTATTTTGTACACAAATTCTTATACAGTGATATTGTTTCTTTTGTGAGAATACATTGTTCATGAATATCATCTGCTTCTGAAAATAGCATCATCAGAGAGGAGCAGGTCACTTGCTAATAGTTTCCTCCTTGTTTGCTCGGTATGGAAACACTTCGGTGTGCGTTCCTCGCTCAGCCACTACATTGCGGTGCTCTCCGTGGTGCTGAAAGTGCAGATCAGTCAGCCTAGCAGCCTGTGAGAGTGATTGACACGGATTCGAACGGTAGGATGGATTGAACTTGACCTGAATTCAGATTTTTGAACACAGAGGATCTGCTCCAATTTTTGCTGGTAGGAAGGAGAACAATGACTCTCTACCTCCTCAGCATCTCCGCCGTTCCCCGAGCAGCGATCTCATCTTTTTTTCCTGCACACCTCAACCTCCGCTGTTGGCTGAGTCTGACATCAAGAACTGAGGCAGTCATTAAACATTAACCTCTCTTTCCCTTTGACCTTACCACACACAGACGCACACACACACACACACACACTCGCTCACTCGGTTGCATCCAAACACCTTTGCACCTGAGCACCTTTCCCCCAACCAGCCACCCGTGTCCTGTCTACAATATTGCGCTCCCGCCTGGCTCCCCAATCTCTCCTTCTGCTCCACACCCACACAAACATGAGAACCAGGGAAGTCGGACATCGGCCTCCCACAGCAGTGCGATTACAGAGTGGATAGACTGTGTGTGTGTTAAATGTGAGAGGAGATTATGTGGGTTTAACTCTCTGTACTCTCTTAATTTCAATCACATAACATTGCCTGTCTCTGGCGTGGCAGGAAAAGACGGGAGGAAGTGTGTTTGTGTCTTGGAGGGGTGAAAGAATGATGGCAGACGGGAAACACAAAGAAAAAGACGAGTAACTTAGAAAGATAAGATAGAGGGATGCAGATAGATGCATAAGGTGGCAGACAGCAGACAATGGGGGTGAAAATCACATTATGTCAGTTTGGGTTTTTATCCCTAATCCCTCCATTTTACTTTTGAGCCTTTTCCCATGTGACATCCCATTCATGTCATGTTATTAATGTCATTATGTCATTGCATGTTACTATTTATACAGGACAGAACAGGTATAAAAATGGTCTTTTGTATCAACCATTCATCCATCTTGCCATCTATTAAGATCTTAAAAAGACAGTCTGTCTCTCATTTTATGGCTAGTAGCTAATGATATCCATTGATGTAGAGGATCTGTAGAAAATTAGAGCCTAAATGACATCTGATAGTGTCTTTATATCGCCATTGATGTAGCCGACACCCTATTTTCTCCCAGCACAGAGAGAATTTAAGAGATAGGACTAATCCAGGCATTGTTGACACAATCCGGGAAAAGGGATTAATTAAGTATCATTGTCTGAGAAGAAACTTCTCCGGCTCGGGGCACAGCGTCTTCCCCTGGCCTCCAGCCAAGCTGAGCTCAGCACTTCTTTACACTCCTCTACACCGCCCCCCCCCCCCCACCACACACACACACACACACACACACAGAAACACACAGATCTTAAAAGACGCCTCGCTACCCCGCTCTAAACTGGAAGAGGGCGTTTGAGAGAGAGAGAGAGGATATATGGTGGTCTATCTCCCCTAGGACAACTTATCTGGCTGCAGTTCTTCATCTGTGCCACAATACAGTTGTTTTACAGCAAACATCTGTGGTATCTAGCTCCTCAGGCTTGTACGGCTACAGATAGAGAACTACCTACAGTAGATATGACAGACTTGAGCGGGCCTATGAAGTGCAGCAGTTTCTTATCACACCCGGGTGAATACTTTTTCTGTTTTCCTGAATGACGGAGGATAACAACAGAAAAGATAAGGGGCAGTGGGGGGGTCGAGTTGCGTGACCCATTTCCCCCTCCTATTGACAGGCAAATTTCCAAAGGGCTCTCTGGACATATATATTAGATCAGAGATATCAGGATAATGCATATGGGATGAGATGGATGGCTGCAGTTTGGCACACAGGGAGGAAGTTGTTTGGGTTGAGGTGACCTGAATATACTGTATGTGGGTGTGTAAGTGTACGTGTTAGATCAGGAAGTATTTTAAGTAATGTTTCAATGTGAGTCATGCTCATCTTAAAATAGTCCATTATTCCAGTGAGCCAGTGAATTGACTCATGGAAAATATTGTAAATGTATCTAGAACATACTGTGCCTAAAAAATAACAAATCAGGACTTTCTTTATTTTTCATCTATTGATATTTGCATTGTCTGCTTTATATGGCATTGTACACAATTGTTAAGACATTTAATAAAAAATGACTGAATAAAGTGTTAATTATGATCATTTAGATTTTAAAATTACTTTTCTTTAAAGGGGAATTTGCCACATTTCCATTGTTAAAACCTTTTGGCAACCAGTTAGTTTGCAAATCTGCACAACTGATATCATGATCCCATATCTTACAACTTGTTAAGTCAACACCCATCATTTTAGTAAAGAATAGTGAGACAGAAACCCTCAACATTGCTGTTGTTTAGTAAATAATTACTGCATTTGTGCACATACTGTGTTGACACTTTGTACTTGCATTGTGTTGTTTCATCCTTGTAAGCTGTATGCATAGGCAGGTTAAGTGTTAATATGTTTTTACAGTATTTGTAAACTGGAAAATAGTGTTACAGTTTTTTTACACTGTTATTTTATTCAGTGTTTAAATTTATTTCATAATCATATTTCATTGCAATGTGCTTTGATTGTGCACATGCTCCCTCTCTTAATACCTGTCGGATATGTGAATGTTGCCTGTTGTCTGACACCAGCGAACTAACTCTGTCTCCCTTTCTCTCATCCTGCCAGTCAACAGTGAGGATGTTGTCTCTACGCGGCTGTACTTTGTGAACGCCTCCCTGCAGCGGGTGACCTTCTCCAGCTCGGTGGGGGTGTCCCTGCCCTGCCCTGCGGGCGGCGCCCCCCATGCCGTCCTGCGCTGGTACCTGGCCGCCGGAGACGACATTTACGACGTGCCCCATATCCGCCACGTGCATGCCAACGGCACCCTCCAGCTCTACCCCTTCTCCCCCTCCGCCTATAACAGCATTATCCACGACAACGAGTACTTCTGCACTGCTGAGAACCAAGCAGGCAAGATTCGTAGCCCCAGCATCCACATCAAAGCAGGTGAGGGTTGGACACACTAGATGTACACTAAGCCAATGGTCAAAGGGATAGTCGAATTACTGGGGAACTTTACTCAAATTTTTCAGGTCTCTGCATGCATTCTGAAAGTATTTTTGTGACATTACCCTAGTCTCTGTTGAATAACGTACATTTATTTGGATCATCAATCAAAGTGAGGTTGGGGGGGGTACCAATGGTGTAGCTTTATGCTAAGCTAGCTCAGTGGCACCTACATTTGGCTTGCCAGTGCAATTAAGAGTGGCATGGAGAGCCTCCACAAGTGGGGAGTGTGAACATTTTGTGCCCACTTGAGTCAGACTACCATGAAGTCTCTGGTATGCCAGTTGGGGTGGAGTCTACTATTTTTAGCCTAGCTGGCGGACCCTGCCAGACACAAACTGGGGATCCTGCAATTCCCACAATGCAGCTCAACATTGTCTTTCATTAAATCCTCCCTACCTGGTAAATGTTCACTTCTTTCAAACTCCACATCTCCAGTTTGTACAGACTTTCTGTTTCGTTAAAAATGTTAAATCCAATCCAATCAGAGATTTCTTTAAACTTTATAGAAGACTGTTGAGTCTGTTGAGTGCAGTACATTATACAGCTGGGTGAGTATCACTCCTCGTGGCACGTAAACTGATCTTCATGTGTTAAATTGGCGGAGTGCCCCTTTAAGAGTGCTATGGTTATACCTAAAATAATCCCTTTCTGCTACATCTTTACAAAAAAATGTCTGAATACCTGGCTGGGAGAAGTTTACTTTGGCACACATTGAAATCGTCACAACAGCATTACCTAGCTACAGCCCAGCATCTGTAAATATGGTCACCCAAACGGCAGTCATATTGGCATTCTAAACCAACAACTTCTCTCCATGGGGGTGAAGTGTCTCAAAGCGCAGTGTCTTGACCCTGCGTATTAAAAATCCTCTAGAAGACAGACACACCACCACATAGACAGTTGGTTTGCTGACCTGTCCGCACTCCCTGCCAAGGTCAAAGCTGGAGAGAGGCGCTGAACACACTGAGGGAAGGTGTTGCTGCTCTTACACACACACACACACACACACGCACACAAACATCATAAACACCATAAACACATGCATATGACCTAATGTGAGACACACTGGGTACATGTGTACATAACAGACATGCACGCATGTATGTTCATGCATATGCACATGCACGCACCCACACAGAGACACACACACACATGCACTTACATGCACACCAGCCTGTGCGTAGCTCATGCCAGCAAGCCTCCTGTCTCCCAGTCTCTCCATCTGTCCATGGACTGGAAAGTCCCCTAACTACACACACACACACACACACACACACACACACAGCCATTTTCATCAAGCTGGCTCTTGGTGTTTAGTTGCCAGCTCTTTGTCAGGGTGTTTGGCAGGAAAGATTTTGGAGAGTCAGCTACAGACATGGAAAGATGTGAACAGAATCATGAAAAAAAGTGGATTTTCAGGTCATGGTAATAACCAGGCAGACATTTTGACTGTGTTGATCAATCCTGCATGAAGAGACAGTCAGCAGTTCCCTACCCCACACATGGGTATGAGCAGAATTATTCTCCAAAATGCTGCCGGATTCTCTTCCTCACCACCACACACACACTCACACTCATAAACACACCCATATGGCCTGTGTGGTCCCTAGAGGAGGACAGTCCCTCCAGCGTGAGAGTGACCTTCTAGCCAGACTCAGTGTTGGGATGACCTTCCCGCCCAAATAATTACAACAATTAATCAATTAAATGCTGAGGCAACCACAACTCCACAGCTCCATAACCAGTGCTCACGTGCATGTGTGTGCACCTCATTACCTCCAGAGTCCTACACACATGCTCACATACACGCTCACACACGTACACATCACTGCAGTTGCCATGGGCGACAGAGGCGTGAGCGCTAGGGTGTGGCATGCCCTGTCTCAGGTGGCGCAGGAGAATGATGACAGCTGACAGTTCGCAGTGTGACACCCCCAAAAATCTGCCCCACCCCCGCTCCCCCTCGCCATCCGTCTCCCTCTCTCTCTCTCTCCCCTCTCTTCACATCTTCACATCTCTCTCTATCCCTCTCCCTCTTTCTCACCCTCTCCCGTGCATGCTGATTGTGGTCCAATAATAGCACCAGCACCTGTCTGGATAGCTCTACATTTATGAAAATCACTATGTGGGCTGCTTGTTTTCCTGTGTATGTTTTTATTTGGCTCTCTCATTGTGACTAATCTAGTTTTCTGTATTCATTGTTATTCAATACTTCTTTAATAGCTTCCATCTAAATCCCAATATATTGCACACGTTTATTTCTTTGTTAAGAAATTTAAAATTGATTGATAGATTTCAGAATGAGGTTTAAAAGACGGCTAAACAGCTATTGAATAATAATTACTTTTAGGACAAAAACTATTTTAGCATTGTTAAAGAAAGAATCACCATATACTGGAGTGTAAATGACACTCCAAAGCACTTCAGGTGCATCTTCAATTTGGTCTTCGTCCTGGACTGGTTCATTCTCAGATTGAGGTCCTTGTAGTTGTTTAACTACAAATCATGCGTACTTAGTGCTGAATACTGCTGATCATTTTCAAATGCACGTTGTAGCATCTCTGATTTTTAAATGCCTCTTTTCTTGCTTCTCATGAAGCCATTGGTTTCCATTCATTTAAGTATGGTATAAAAATCTATTTTTAAAATATGCTTGAGTTGTGTAATTCATCGAACCAAACATAATGTCTGCATTAATTTCTCCCCACTACCGTTACATGGTTACGCAGTTTGAAGTCCAGATTGATTTGTCACAACAATCGGATAACCAGGACCAAAATGAAAGCAGACTTGATGTTCACTGTGATGCATTATGCAACTCAAGTATTTTTTCAAGAGTCTGCCATTTAATTGTCAAACCATATAGAAATTAATTGAATCCAACGCTTGGAAGGAAAATTACATTTAAAAACATGTTTTGCAAAATACATGCCCTACTATTTGAGGTAAATTGACTGAACATGCAAAATCACTGGGAAGGTCTTTAAAAAATAAATATTTTATGTATTTTGTATTCTTTTGATTACTCTGTTACTCACTTCCATCCTATATTAGTGCCATATGCGCTTCAGCATGCATTCATGTTGGACGGATTCTTTTGCAGCAGTGGTAATTGTATAGCTGTTTCTCATTTTCTCTAAACTGGTTGCCTTAGATTAACAGTGTAGGGGAGATAAATGTAATTCCTATGAAGTACAATGATGTTTTGTTTTGTCTTGACACAACATTCTAAAACATTATTCCTTAGTTCTTCTTTAACATCCCTGTTTACCAGCGACTTGGCTGGTTGAATTTTAACCCTTTGCATTAGGTTTTCGAAAAACGACACATAAATGAATGTTTTTATTACGCATAATAAATAATTATACATAATGATGAACAGAATCATTTCTGATAAATGTATTTGTTGTTCATTTTACCTGCTTTTAACTTTACTCATCCGTAGAGACTGGGACTTCTACCTGTTTCAATGTTGATACTGAATTGTTAACGCATCATCTCCACCCATTCTTCCTTCCAGAAGGACGAAGAAGACAATCGGTTGAGTTTCCAAAGAAACCTGTCAGTTGTCAAACCTACTATTATCAAAGAAAAAAAGCAGAGGAAATCAATTTCAAATTGACAAAAAGATTCAGTATCAAGTCACTTTTGTGAATTGGAGTCTAACCCCTAAAGCAAAGCTTTTGATGTGTGTGTGTAACACATCTAGCAGTTTGGCAGCATCTCTAGCCTCAGGAATAAGGCCTTACTGTATTTCCTCTCACATCTGAGCATCTCCTCCCAATGCATTTAGCATTTTTTCTTCACTTTCTCTTCTTTCAGATACACACATCATTTATAAACATATAACTTAACTTGTAATAAGTTAAAGGACCCCATGACAGATGTGTGAGTTTACTCTAAAAATGAAAGCACACCTTTCACGCAGTGTTGTTGTGCTAGAGGAATATTCGGATAAGTGAGGGGGAATCATGTTTTATGCGCCCAATACCTCCTCACACAAACTTGATCAAATGAAATGAGGACACCTGTTCACCGAGCTCGCCTCATCTCCCCTTTGTCCCGACTAAAACACACAAACCTATGTTGGCCTGGGCCAAGGCAGCAGGTGTTTAGATCCCTCTCCTCCATCTGCTCTCCTCATCTCTTCTCTGGCTGACATTTCCTTACTAATACAGTAAGTAGAGTCCCTGAACCTGATACACTAGCACTGTTTTTTTGTATCCTCTCCATTCAATAATGAAACCTGCATCCATTCATTTCTCCTGTATTTCATTATTTTCTCCTTCTCTATCGTTCTCCTTCTCTGTGTTTTTGCTGCTTGCTTTATGAATAAGTAAATGCAGTATTTGGTTTCCCCGTCGTTAATTATTGAAGCGACAGTGATACAAGACTTGCCTCCCAGTGCGCCCAGTGCACCAGACCCATGTTTTAGCTCGTTCCTAGGCAACCAGCCTGCATATAGTCAGGCATCAGTAACATCCTAATGATTCTGCTGCGCATGCGATGAGGGGGAGTGCAATTTACACACAAATCAGTTGGGCTACCATTTGCATCCTGTCACAAGGCTTAAGAGAATGAATATGTAATGTTTTGTTTTTCCTCTGTGTCTTACATGTCTTGGAAGAGGAACGTGTGTTAAATGACAATGCTATCACAACAGTTGCCTCTTATTGGAGCCGGTTACATGGTTGTGTACAAGGGCATGTTGCATACAGGACTTTTTTCTGTCTGATTTTAATGGGGAGAGGAGTGGTTGAACAACAGAGGTCAGCAGATGTAGGACAAGCTGGGGTCAAAGCAGAGGAAGAACAAACTTGAGGTGCCCTTGACTGGATTTGAACCTTTACTGAATTGACATGTGATAACTGTCGTCATTGCAGCAAACATTTACAAGCTGTCAAGCTGGTTTTAAACACTCTGTGAGAGGCACAGTGGGCTTTGGGGATTTTCCCTGCTATTGACGAGAGGCCGAAGGGTCAATCAGACAGTAAATAAAAGATTGAAGCAACAGCCGAGGCTACTCAGTCGATCCTGGCTATTGATCTGCAGGTAGATGACATCAATGAGAAGCAGGGGCTGTTTAAATGAAGAATTGAAATGAAGACTTGATTGGAATTATTTGTCCTTTGACTTGTTTACAAATGAGACTTCAGCTCACATTAGCGACCTGCGTGTCAGGTAACCAAAGTGAGAAGTAATATGCTCTCCAGAGGATATCTTAGTGCAACCATTCATTTAGCTGAAGTACAAAGTAGCATCAGTAACACCACAATTGATATTCTAAAGACCCCAAATCCAATGTAATAAACCTCATCTATGTTTGGCACGGTCCCATATATGATGCAAGACTAAATTTCAACAATGTTGACCGAATAGTCCCTGCACTACTCCAGTCGTAGCTCCTTCACAAGTCAGGAAAGAAGAAAGAAAGAAAGGGTCCAAGGTTCAGCCAATTATGAAAAAGTAGAACAGTGTAAAAGCAATGGACGGAATCAGACAACGACTTGGGAGATTAAACCTCGGACTTTAAGGTGAAAGACCCACCATTTGGACAAGGACATCGGCTTTGGTTCCACTGGGTTCCAGTGACAGTGGCGGCTGGCATAAAGCATTATTAATGACCAAGGAAACTGGCCTTCAGGCTAGGCGTTAATTATATCACTGGAGAGCTGGGGGAGAGAGTGAACACACGGGAGGGCGGGGCTACTCCCTGTGTTGTGTGTGTGTGTGTGTGTTTTACATTGTTAAACCATTACTGTCCTCATTTCTAAGGGAAGCCTGGTTGAATAGCTGTGATAGATTGTGTTAGATTGTGATGCCAGAAACATCCCCCAACATCAGCTTTTCTGAGACCCCATCTGATTTCTGTAATTGTGCTTTATATATATATATATATATATATATATATATATATATATATATATATATAGTCTAGACACATTTTTGTATATGTCAAAGTTACTGAAGAAAAAAATTAACAAAGCCCCGTTATACAAATGAGATCAGGGTGGAGGATAAGCCCGCGCAGTTCGGCTCAGCTCAATTCAGTAAGCACAGGTCAGTGTTCATTCAGTCAAGCTAGCATGCCCTTGAACTACCTGTCTCTCCTCCTCACCAAAATAATCCATTAATTTAATTTCACTTTACTTAATTTATTTAATGAAAATGTATGCTCTGATTCAGCATTTCACATTCCTCACTAATCTAAATGTGACAGAGTTAACTGGAGAGATAATTTGGTTAGCTACAGGCTACTGTTTTCATCATTAAGCCCGTCTTAATCACCACCATCCTTTCTGTACACTGGCACAGATTCACAGCCTAGTGCTCTGCATGCCATGTGCAGGGTGTGTGTTTTTGATGCCTGGCGCCTGCATGTGACAGGTCCATCGGCCGTAAGCTACCCTCCACTCCTCGCCGTCTCATAGCATCTGTGGCGTTGTTCTTTAAAAGGCCATGGGCCACTCACTGTGTATCCCCTTCAACGCAGCTCCGTGTCAACCCTCCTTACAATCATAGTGTGACTTCAAATCTGGGGCTAAAGAGAGAGACGCCGGCTTAATGTGGTTGAACAGAACACCAAACAAATTTGTTTATTAGACGTGCCCCTGCTTTTACTGTGGGTTAAACAGGACCGAAGGATGTCAGCTGTACAGTGTGTCAACATGTGTAGTAAATAACAGTCCATTATTTGGACAAAACAAGCAATATGAAGATGTCACCTTAGGCTCTGGGTAATTGATCAAAGTGCACTCTTCATTTTGCTGAAGTACAATCTTGCACAGTAACGCCACAACCATCCGCTTATGTTTTAGTACCCTAAAGGCCTGAAATGGCAAACATTTGCTGGTTCCAGCTTTGCAAATGTGACAGTTTGATGCTTTTCTGTGTTTTATGTCATTGTAAATTGACTGTCTTTGGGTTTCGGACTGTTTCTCTGACGAAACAAGCAATTTGAAGAATATTGCTATTGGGCTCTTGGAAACTGTGATGGACATGTTTAACTATTCTCTGGCAACAAATTGATCAAAATAATCATTGCTTGCAGTTTTTTGGTTGGTAACTTTCACTTTCACCACTGTGTCATCGGTAAAACTAAATATCAAGGTTTGTTGAGCCTTACTCTTCCTTTCTGAGACGTCCACCACCAACCAACATCTTCCCATTGACTAACTTTAGCTCTTTTCTTTACACACCAGTGTTCAGGGAGCCCTACACAGTCCGTGTGGCCGACCAGCGCTCCATGCGGGGTAATGTCGCCGTGTTCAAGTGCCTCATCCCCTCAGCCGTCCAGGAGTACGTCAGCGTGGTGTCCTGGGAGAAAGACACCGTCTCCATCGTCCCAGGTAGGAAATTCAGCCAATGATGGTCATTAAAAATTCACCAAAAACACAAACTAAGTCAGTCTGCAGACAAAACCAGGCTCATCCACCTTGTCTTACTGCCCTTTTGCAAATCTGCCTCTCTCGCTGAAATGTCCCGTCACTGCAAACTCCATTTGCATGACCATGTGAGCTATATTTGGCCGAGTGTGTGCTCGCTGTGTTTGATCAGGTGGTGGATAATAATGGAAAGCAAATGATCTAATGTCATCCCAATATGTCAATGGACTCAAGAACATTTGCCCTTCGAGAGAATGAGAAATCCCTCCTGTTATTTTTAGACTGAATAAATCCCAAACCACGAACACAGAGTTCTGTCAATATTTAAAAAAATGTGACTTTCTTTCAGATTTGATTGTGATGAAGATTTTCTCCTCGTTTGCCATGGCTGTTGACAGCCCTTATTCGATACTAATCAATTTAATTGTGTCACTGACATCCCCTATTTCTTCAGTGAGAGAAGATGGAGGAAGGTTTAAAAAAAAAAAAATGTTCCAATCATTCAAAAAGAAGTCTGATGAAATGGCCTTTGCCTGGCACATCCCTGGCTCCTCTCTCACTAACTGACACTGCTGTGGTTAATAGCTGCGTTACAGGGATAAATCAGGCATTAGTAGACGTGTGTGTGTGTGTGTGTGTGTGTGTGTGTGTGTGTGTGTGTGTGTGTGTGTGTGTGTGTGTGTGTGTGTGTGTGTTTGGGCATTTGATGAGATGATAGATCTGTTTAGGTGCTCATCACAGTCACCCAAAAGAGAGCAGCCACACCTCTAGGGCTCTGCTGTGTCTGGAGCTGTTCTCTCTGCTTTCATCTGATCCTCTATTCAAATTATGTTTAACTGAGGAATAATAATATGAGTGAAACTGAGCCTCCTACATGCTGCTGTATGCCGTGTGTGTGTGTGTGTGTGCGTGCAGGCTTGTGCGGCGTGGTGTTAACATTTGCTCCGTGGAGCGATGGCAAATTGCAGGGTGTCAGATGAGACTGTTTAGGTCAGATGATATGTATTGCTCCCTCTGCCCCTTATCTCGCTCTCTGATACCGCGCACCTCTTTCATCTCTCTCAATAGTGTGTGCATAGAGGTGTGTGTTTGTGTGCCTCTTTGTATGGCTCTGTCCTTCACACGGGAGCACTCATTGATCCAGCACAGCTGTAGTGTGTGTGTGTGTGTGTGTGTGTGTGTGTATGTGTGTGTGTGGCCTGAGGGGGGTTTCCAGTCTGGATCGATAAAGCTTGCTGTTGGATTCCCCTCTCTCTTGTCACGGATCCCTCAGTGTGAGAGTGGTGAGACCGGGCCAGTCTGTTTGACGGTAAAACATGCACATATGAACAAGCAAGAGCATGTGTGTGAACATGTACACACATGCAAACACACACACACACATATACTCACATGAGCAGCTGTCTGTGGCTAAGCTCATCAGGACATCAAGTCATCCATATGCTTTGATGAAAAAGCTGTAATACAATTTGCCCTTTGAGCATTATATGCAATACTGAATATTTACAGAATAAGTAAAAATAAGTTTACACAGAGGAGTCGTAAATTCATAAATTTAGATCATGTCCAGATGTTCAAGAATTGGGTAAAATTATTGGATACTTATTTATTGTCACTATATTCAATTTTAATTCAATTCAATTCAATTTTATTTATATAGCGCCAAATCACAACAAAGTCATCTCATGACACTTTACAAAATAGAGCAGGTCTAGACCGACTCTTTATAATGTTATTACAGAGACCCAACAGTTCCCACCATGAGCAAGCACTTTGGCGACAGTGGCAAGGAAAAACTTCCTTTTAAGAGGCAGAAACCTCGAGCAGAACCAGACTCTAGGTGGGCGGTCATCTGCTTTGACCGGTTGGGTTTGAGGGAGGGAGAGAGAGAGAGAGAGAAAGAGAGGGAGGGAGGGAGAGACAGAGACAGAGAGATAGACGTAGAGACACAGATAGACAGACAGACAGACAGGTAGGCAAAGATGTATGGCAGCACTAACAGTAGAAATAGCTGTAATATTAGCTTAGATTAATAATAGCAGCTTTAATAGTAACAGAACTACGACTAAACATAATAACTGTAGTGATGAGAGTCAGGCAGGCCCGTGGCGGCAGCAGCACCCAGGCGTACCAGGACCACGATCCACAGCGACCTACGAGTCGCTATATACCTGAAGAATAATAATATCCTGTAAACACGATATTCTTGGAGTGGTAAAGAATATAAAACACACATTTTAGAGCTGAAATGATGAGGCAATTAATCAATTTTCAACAGAAAAATAATTGGCTGTTTTGACCATTGACTATTTTGATAATCAATTAAGCATTTTAATTATTTTTCAAGCAAAAATGCCAAACACTTGTTTGTTCAAGCTTCTCCAGTGTGAGGGTTTGCTGCATCTCTCTGTTTTTTGCGTTACGGACTGTTGATCGAACAAAGCAAGACATGTGAAGAGGTCACATCAGGCTCTGGGAAATTGTATAATTTTTTTCTTTTTTTTTTTTTTTTTTTTTACTATTTACTGACATTTTATAGACAAAATGATTAATCGATTCATCCAGAAATTATTCGTTAGGTTATTCCATACTAAAAATAATGTTCTGCAGTACACCTTCTGAATTAGCATTGGAAAAGATTTGAGAGCTTTTTTGTTTTCCATCTTTCTTCCTCTCTCTCTCTCTCTCTCTCTCTCTTGTTCTCTCTCTCTCTCTCTCTCTCTCTTGTTCTCTCTCCTGGGCTGATGAATAGGTCTTATTTGTAACACAGTGCTCCTCTTCTTCTTTCCGTCCATCTTTGGCTCGAAGCCTCCTCATCTTTCTCCCTCCCTGGTACAGACTGGTGGCCTGTGTCAGCATCGTGGCCGCACACACACACACACACACACATATTCACACACAAGAGTGCACGTGTGCGCCCCTCCCACCCCACTACACTCCACCACACACCTCATCCATCCATCCATCCATCCACTCCATCTATCAGCTCCTGGTGGCATGTACAGCTTTCTCTCTTTCGATAGCACTCGAGATGCTCTAGTGGTTTGCCATTTATTAGGGACAGTGTATGCCAAGGTATTGGCTTGACAGGATGACACATGTCACACAGACGGCCGTGTTGGTCAATAAAGCTGAGTTTGAATGGGCTTTGATGAAGAGGCAGGAGGGTGTTTGCTGACAGCTGGCCTCACTGCGAGACGACCCTGCCTGGGTGTCGTGTCACTATTTGACAGCCAAATCTGTTTGCGTTGAGGCCCGTTCATGGAGCAGTGTGGCGGGGAGTCGACAGATAGACAGGCAGACAGTCAAACAGTGGAGGGCTTTGTGTGTTGACTGGCTATCCTGGTTTTTACTCCCCTGTCATACCTCCCCTTCTCCTGCTATCTCTCTATCTAGCCATGTCTCTCCCTCTAATTGATGGTTTGCTGGTTTTGCCGTTGGTTAGAAAATTAGCATTTGTTTGCTTGTCAGTTAAAGAACTGAAAGAGGACGCTCTGTTGACGAATGTGTACGAAGGAACTTCATATGTGTGTGTGTGTGTGTGTGTGTGTGTGTGTGTGTGTCACTTTGTTAGTATCCATCTCCTCCTCCAGTTGGAGCTTAAAACAGTGTGAGTTTTATCTGGTCACCATGGTAACGGGTGCGAACCGGCGGGCGGAATGAGGAAGGTGTGAGGATGCATCGCTGCCTGATTTTTATTAGTGCATCACCACGGCTCAGCTCTGCCACACACACACACACACACACACACACACACACACACACACACACACACACACACACACACACACACACACACACACACAGGACGTAGCTGCGTATTTATGTACACTTCAGTGACAGGTAGCATAGATATACATGTCGTCTCTGTCAGGAGAATAAATCTTATATCTCCAAATGTGGAGATAAACCTTTGTTTACACTTTTGGTTCTTTCTCTCTCTGCTTGCAGTTTTATAAGTTGTAAATTTCATGGTGCATGGTCCTGAATAGGATGGTGATGCTGTGTTTGTGTGGTTTGTGGGCGACATTATGTGCATGTGCGGTACACATTAGAGCGAGACCAATAAATTGGCTGGGCCAATGTATTGGCAAATATCATCTTATTGCAGATGTATTGATATCTGCCAGTAAATAACAAGAAAGTACGTTAGTACACTTGCCAAAGAGGCTGTATGTCTAAGGGCATTGAGCCAGAGTGTCAACATTACAAAGTTTCAAATCAAATTTAAGAAATGCAAAAATGTTATATATTTACTGTGCATATAATCATGACCATCAGCCGATATATCATTATTGGATTTTTTAAACTCTCTAATATCAGTAATGGTATTGGCCTCAAAAATTGAGTATCGCTTGGGCTATAATACACATAAGCATCATTTTCAGTACCCAGTACCCTTATTTGTCTACACATTCCTCATAAAATACTGCTGTACTCAAAATGCTAAAATGAAAAAAATAGAAATTTGTCTGGAAATATTCACAGGCCTGTTCATTAATTGGTGCTATATGTAGTCAGTTGAGTCTCTTAGGAGTTAAGGAAAACATGACTCAATAAGTATGCTATCAACTACAGGAAATCCTTTTTAAATGGTAGAAACATCTATCTATGTTAATGGCTTCTTTGCTTCCCCACGTATGGTTACTTGTGGCAACCCACAAGGGAGTTGCCTCGGACCATTGTTGTTTATTTAGTGTCAGCCAACTCAAATGCACATATGTTTGTGGATTTACACGACAATCACTGCAGTAACAGATTCACAAACTCGATTACATGAATATTCATGAAATTATTTTATTACACTAATGTGTCATCAAATGGGTGGAAAACAATATGTTTGTATTAAATCTAAATAAAAGAAAATATATGTACCACAAGAGGAAGACATTGAAACCATGGTACTTAACATATGGAAGTGTGCATAAAGAGGTTACAGAAGTCAAATTGTTGGGAGGTAATATACAAAACAATCTCTTTCTCATGACTCATATTACAGAGTGATGAAAATGGCAGGAATGTTGTGACAAATTGCAATGCTTTTATCTAAAGACATTCTTAAGGTAATATCTCATAGTTTAATCTACAGTCACATTCATTATTGCAGTGAAGTGCGGGGCAGTGCAGCTCAGAGAGAGATGAGGAGACTGCAGATCGCACTAAACAAGGCAGCAAGAATCCTTTTAAAGTGTGGGTTTGCATTCATTTCAATTCAAAAGGTTAAAAAGCCAGTTAGTATTAAGGACAAACTGTAATTAGTACGTGATAAACATCAATTTAAGAGGTAAGAATAAGAGATAAAAATCATTATGTACAACCAAAAATAAAAACTGAAATGGGAGGACGGACTTTCAGAACTGTTAAATTATGGAATTCATTACAGTCGCTCACTCAAGAACAGTACAGCAGCTGGACTGTTGAGTGCAAGATGTAGTTATTAGCTATTGTATTGTCAGTAGGTTTGTAGAGTGCTGGTATCATATGTGAACACATGTAGATGAGTATGTGTATATATGTAGGCACATTACTGTATGTATGTAAATCAAATCAAGGGAAACATGACTTGTGACTAACACTATCATAAAAATGTACAGTTTTTTTTAATGTTTTATTTTGTCTTTTAATGTTGAAATGAAGTAATTGAACCAATACTGTAAAATGTCACACGCTGTGACATCAGAGATAGCATTTTTCTTAAATTCCTCAGGCACAAACATCATGCTGATGTGAATCACATTACACATTGTGGTTGAATATATTAAACTGGTGACACCTGAGTAGCATGCGTCATCAAATGTTGAAAAAACACTGACAGTGTGAGTCATATCACAGTAATAACAGGAAATAGCTGTTACATTTGATTAAAAATGTTGTTTTTAATCAATTTCAGAATAGAATATTACGATAATATTAATCATAACTTGTTTAAAAGTTCCTGTGGATTCTTTGAGTCATTGATTGGTTGATAAAGTGGGAGAGGGACAGAGAGACGGAGAGTAATGAGGGTGAGGAGAAGTGTGACGTCTGTGTTTTTGCATTCATTGATTGAGGTTGTTTAATCCCCCTTCTCTTTCACACACACTGCCTCTCTCTCTCTGTGAAGTGTAGCGTCACCACAGCTGCTGCAGCTTCTGTCCCAGTCTCCATTTTGTGGCCACTCTGCAGAGGCCCTATACTCTCTCTACCCCTCTGTCTGTGCACTCTTCTCTTAACTTGGTCTCTCTCTCTCTCTGGCCCTTCCTTTCTGGACACACTTATTAGGAGATGCTGAAGTGACAAAGCATCGTCTTTTCCTTCCACTCCATCAAACCTGAACGGGAACAACAGATAGGCACAAAAAATGGCAGAATAGGCAAAAAAAAAAGACAGACAAAGTGGCACAAAAGCATGACATGCTAAATTATGCAGATGGCAAAGTGGGCATAGGATGGAGGGATGATGGAATAAGGCTGGTAGGTATATGAGGACATATGAGAGGATGGGCAGATGGACAAAGAGAGAGGTGTGTGTGCTCGCTTTTCTTGCTGTCCCCAGCACCCCAGGGAGGAAGAGGAGGCCAGGGGCTCTAAAGCCGCTGTGTCCTGCCATTAAAGATGCATCTGACAAGTGCTTAATGCCCCCCCCCCCCACACACCTACCCTCTCTCCTCCATCTCTCTTTCTCCTTTAGACTTTTTTTTATTCATCCCTGTTCTGACCATTAACCATTACACAAATTGTGCGCATCTATGTGTGTTTGTCTTTAGGATAGTAGCAGTTTATACCGCGCATGGGGGGGGGGGGGCACTGGGGGGGGCACTGGGTAGCTGTGGAGGGGAAATAGGTGATGTTTACTTATTGATGTGTGTTTATGGGCTGTGGTGTGTGTGTGTGTGTGTGTGTGTGTGCGAGTGTGAACCTGGCAGTGATTCGTGTTAGGTTGGGTTATTTATTCAGCACTCGTGTTTGGATGTTTTACAGAGAGAACAGGTGCAGGGCGACTCTGAGCGCGCTCTGTTTGAGCGGACTCTGTGTGTGTGTGTGTGTGTGTGTGTTAGTGAGACAGACAAACAGAGAGAGAGAGAGAGAGAGAGAATAAGACACAGGGGCATTCACTGCTGTCCAGGCACTGATAGGGCCGCAGTGTGTATCTGAGTTGTTGACATGATTTGAGTGTTGAGAGGAAATTATGATTTGTAGCTTTTAAGATCCACCGAGACATAAATATCCAGATTATTTGTTGAATGACAGGGATAGATAGGTGGATAGATAGAGGGATAGATAGATAGATAGATAGATGGATAGATGGATAGATAGATAGATAGATAGATGTACAGGAACATGGATGTTCTGTGTAGAGATTGAAATGGCGGGAGAGATGGAGGGAGATTGAAGGAGGGAGGGAGGGAGGTAGGAAGTGAGAGAGGGCTGTGCACGAGGAGAATTTCAATGGCACTCCAATCATGCAGGCAGTCTCGTTAGCCCAGGGAACATTTGCATAGCGCTTCGGCGAATTCATTTGGCCTTACTCAGAGAAGATGGCTCCCTTTCCTCTCTGCTAGTTAGTTATTCATTAACCGCATGCAGTCAAGGTGTGCGCGAGTATGTGTGTGTGAATTCGTCCTGTTTGTTTCTGACCTGCTGGCCGACATGCATGCTTATAATTTTATACTGTATAGTCCTGCATCGTTTGTGCATGAGATCATTGCTCGCTGTGTTTGCAGCTCGGCGGCACGTCTGCATTTTTCTGACTGAATGGATACGTGCCTCGTCTCGTATCCTCCTGCATATATACTTACAATAGTAGTGCAAGTACGTGCCAGCAGACAGAATTGCTGTCAGATATTTTGCCAAATGCAGAAACCGACGTCAGAGCATTACTCATCACCCACCATGATCTCCTCGCCAACACCCTCTTCCTCAAACAGTGATGATCTGCCTCAACTTTGTGCATCATTGCTGCATTCCTCCTCCTCCTCCTCCTCCTCCTCCTCCAGCCCAATGAACTAATTAGGGAAAAACTACATGATAGGGGTTCTGACAATCAGATATATACTTGAGGCCATCACTAATGGGGATCATGACTTGCCTTAAAAAGCACATCACTTGTAGGCTAGGGTAAGAGTGTGTGTGTGTGTGTGTGTGTGTGTGTGTGTGTGTGTGTGTGTGTGTGTGTGTCAAGGGGTGGGGGTGTTGGGGGAGGAGGGTGGCATCAGTGAGGAAGCACAGCTAGTAAGTGAAGATGACACACATAATGAAGAATACAGTGGATGTGTTATTCTAATTATCCCACTGACACCGCCTTGCAGTCTAATGTTGTTTGACAGTGCACAACAACCATGGTGGAGAAGTGTGTGTGTGTGTATGTGTGTATGTATATTTGTATGTGTGTGTGTATTTGAATTTGCAAGCAAGCATTTGCTAGAGTCTGACAGTGTTTGTCACATCTGCCGGAGCTAAAATGTGAAGTTGTTCAGTGTGACCTTTCCTGAAGATGAGTTGTTCTGTTGGTCAGTTTAAGTCGACACACAAAAACTGAACTGAATTAGCTTTAAATGGCAAGTACTCTTAAATGGCCCTCAGTTTTTGTCTCTTATTCTTTGCTGGGAATTATTTATAAAACATTATGGTAAATATCAGAGCCTTTTGGATAAACATGTTCATATGAAATAGTCCTGAAAATAAACCCGGCTACACCAGCTTTTTTGACTTAAAGGTTCCCTGTGGAGTTTTAATTTTGTTGAAGTTGTTTTTACATTCAGTGTTACTTCAGTGTTACAGTGTTGTGTGTATCTTGAGCCCTCACAAATGTATTCAGTGCATCTCTTTCCCCTTTGCTGAGCATATTTAAAAAAAAAAGTTTGAAACCCTACATCGTTTTTATCCATGTTTACTAGCTCACAGTCTTCTTCATTACTTTTGTTCATGCGTAACACCAACTGTTAATCAGCAGAATGGCATGAATCAAATGGCAGAATGTGAATTTTGTTGCTGCATGCTTGCGTGTGCACAAAAACATGGCTACATAGTGCTACTAGTGGTCAAAAACTCCATAGGGCACCTTTAACGGTATTGTTTTGAATCATTTATTTAAGCAATATTCTAAAAATATCTTGATACTATTAATTCTACTTGGCTATTGTCACTGAACATAGCGCAGGGTGTTTGTCAGCCTTTTGTGGCCCATGATGTAATTGTAAAGGTGTCACATCGATGTGACTACGTGAGTGTGGCATAGTTCTTTATCCTACTTTGAGGAGCATGAGAGGAAGCTTCTGGGTTTATCCAGAAATATAATGTAAAATAGATAAATACGAAACAAAAAGAAAGACTCAAATTGAGTTTGTGTGTGCACAGTTTGGCTACAGACGTGTGTTTTGTGCGTATTTGTGTTTCAGTAACGTGGTGGGGGCAGGGCACTATGAGAGATATCCTGTTCAGACACATCCCCTATGGAGCTGACTTAATGACCCGTGACCTGAAGATGTACATGCTAGGGAAGGAGAGAGGGTGGGAGGCAGGGTAGCTGAGGAGGGACAGGAGGGGAGGAGGACTAGGAGGAGGAAGGCAGTGGGTTGAAGTACCAGGAACAAAATGGATGAAAACTGCAGCAAAGAAAGCAGAATGAGGGATGCAAATGTGTCCTGTCTGACGCATCAGTCTCTCTCTTTCTCTCTCTCGGGATGTGTCCTGAATTGACCACGGTCGTATGTATCCATCAGCTGGCGGAGCTCCTCCTCTTACCTCTTCCCTTCCGTCTTTCGCTGCTTTCACTCACTTTTCCTTATTCATTTCTTTCATCGGGCTCATAGATCACAGCTAATCAACGACAGGACGGAGACAGCCGGTGGAGCTCCGACATGCAGCCCACAATGGACACGGGCAGAGGCAGCGGGAGAAAGATAGAGAGCCTCAAAGTGAAAGAAGGACAGGGAGATAGAGGTAGAATAACTCTGTAGGGGAGTGGGCAGAAGACAGGTGAAATAGATTGGCACAATTTGCCTGCGCTCCCTTTTATCTTTAGTCCTACTCAATTTTTCTTTTTCCCTTTTGACACTTCTTCCTTCTTCTTCTTTTATTATTTGAAGTTCTTCTACTTTTTCTCCCTCCTGATCTTTCTCTTCAACCTCACCTAACCTCTGCTACATCAGCTCATTTATACTGTGTAGCAGCCTGTGTGTGTCTCTGTGGATGTGTGTGTTTGTGTGTGTGTGTAAGCCCTCACTGACCTCCCCTGTGAGCAATGGCATCTCTATGCTTTATTAATAGCTAATCAATGGGCTCTCTGGGATGTATTGGATGCCCTGAGGACTCCCACAAGACATATGCTGGCGTGTCAGCGCACTCATACACACGGACATTTCCTCTCACACACACACACACACACACACACACACACACACACACACATCAATAGTTCATAGAAGTCAGTGGAGTATAACACAAGTAATGGTTATTTTGCCAATATTGTTTTAAAAGTTTTCATTGTGTTTTAATTTAGCCACTGCGACAAAATGATGCAAGTAGCTCTGATCTTGTATAGACAGCATCAAGTTTGTTCTGCCTTATTTGGTTTGTTTGCATCATAAATGCACTCTCTCTTTCTCACTTTCTCTTTTACCGCCGCCTCCTAAGGTTCTCTTACTGCTTGACTTGACATTTATTCCTCTCAAGCGCTTATCAGGCCCACCTGACCGCCTCTTGTTTTGCATCATTATTTTCCTTCCCTTTCTGCTATTTTCAGCACGCCTGCCCTCTTCCTATTCTTCCCTCACCTACTTATTTTCTCCGCTCAGCTCTCACTTTCTGTACCTTAGCTTTTGGTATTTTGAAAGTGCAGTCTGTTTTTTTTGTTTTGTTTTTTTTTGTCGGTTTTGTTCATGTGCATAGCCATTGTTTTACAATGCCCAGGGCAATGCAAGTTTTCTGTTCCTCTCACTCTGTCTCACTGGAGACATTGTTTGAAAACAGCGATGAGAGTTTCAGACATGTTTTTCCTTGTTTACCTCCTTTTCTCCTCTCCTTCTTAGTCAACCCTCACTGAGCTAATGGCTCACTCCTTACTCACTTCCTGTGCTTTACAATTGTGACATGTTGCATGAATAGCACTCCTTGCCACACATATAAATTTGCTAAATTACATGTCTTACAATTAGTTTGCTACATTGTGTGCAGTTCAGCATCCCAAATGAAATTAAGGGATGAGGCTACAAATCCCATGAAAAGCCAATAAAGTGATAGTCAGTTTCTCTGTTTCTCAATGCCAAACCCATTTGTTCCTACTAAAGACACACATCTTTAAAAATTAGTCACAAATGTATTCATTTGAGATTCAGCGCATTTGTTTGGCAGATCTGGTAGGGCAGTGAGTGCTTACGACAGCAGGACGGTGTGTGTAGGATTGACTAAAAACGCACTACAGTGCCAAGGTTCATGGTAATGAAGGAACATGTCGTCCAGTGCAATGGTGTGACTCATTGATGTGCTATTAATAGTTTTTGGGCAACAATGGAGGTCTATGGCAGAGAGGAAAGAGCTTTATCAGGCTTCAGCCTAAACAGACAATAGTTGTTGGTAGGATACACTCTCAGTAACTTCATAATAACTTCCTGGTGTCTCCACTCGTTGCCTGGTGACGACAACACTCCAGGCAAGAAACAGTCTGGCACATAACCCACTGTAAAACCACAACTTGTCATTTTTACACTTTGGTTTTTGTACACATTAAAGAAACCAAATATAACTTGTTAATTAGTGAGCTTTAGTGGTTCAGGTAGGCAGATTTTATGGCTGTTGAACAGAATCAGGCTAGCTATTTTCCCATGTTTCCAGTCTTTATGCTAAGCTAAGCTAACTAGCTGTTGGCGGTAACTTTATATTTAACGAACAGATATGAGAGCGGTATCAATCTTCTCATCCAGGAAAGAGAATAAGAAAAAAAATATCCAACTATTCCTTTACACTGGATTTCACCAATATTCATACCTACATCCAACTGCCCTTTGACTGGGAGTGTTTGTGTTTTCGTGTGTGTCTCTGAGAGAGACGGAGAGAGAAGAAAATCTTTTTACATCTGAGCTTAGCTGACTAAGGCTCCCAGAAGATAAAGGAAGGGGGAGAGGAGTGCGGGAAGGGAGAGTATCGAGGAAAAAGAGAATGTAATTTGAATCTCATATACATTTCAGTTGAAAGTCATTCTAGCCTTGATACGTTCTCGCTGGAGTCGGCCTCATACACAAACTCACGCACACACACTCCCCCTACCCACTCTTGTGGACAAAGCTCTTGTGTATGAGCACAGATTGACAGTCGAGTGCTCGCACTACAGCTCATTCATCCTTGTTGACTACATCTCTGCTGCCAAGTTGCAAACACAATGTATGTCAGATGCAGCCTCTCTTCAAAATAAAATGTATTGTAATAGCTACAACCGCCTGCACACTTAAATACCCCAAACATAACATTAGACTGTAGAATAGAAAGAATGGGAAGAGAACACAAACCGTAGGCACTAAACTGATTTGTCTTGGCGCTCTTTCTCCCTCCAAACTTATTTTTCTTTTGTCCTGGGAAACACAATGCTCCACCACCAACTCCTAAGAGGAACACAGCCGTTTTCATACTAAGTTAGGTTTCCAGGTCTCACCCATTGGTCTCAAAAGATCATGCACATATCACTACTCAGTTTTGATATGTTTCTTACATATCCACAAGAAAAATATCAAGACAGTGGCCTTGACTTTTCCACTTTTTTTATGTATTTTCTTTGTAATGTTGTGATCAAAGTAGTAGAAGTGACATTCATAATGAGTCATAATAACTTACAGCCATACAAAGGAAGGGCTACATGTCAGGTGTTTCTGACAGTGTCAACAATATACACACACACATATTTTTTTGACTTGTGTCCCTCTTTAAACACCCCCACTCACCAACAGCACCCTGCATTTCCAGATTTGCCATTTGTGTGTGTCTCTCTCTTTTCCTCTGCATAAACAGTGTGCCCTTTTCTTGCAGGCTGACAAGTGAACGCCTTATTTATTTCTGTTGAGGGGGAAACAGACGGGGTATTTATTCCATCGCTCCCCCCACCTCCAATTCCTTCTTCTACTCTCACCCTCCCTTCTTTCTGACATCTTCAGACAAACGCAGAGCTGTAGCAGAGCATCATACAGTAATGAGCTAATATTTCATCCAGGTGAGGTTGTTTGAGTGAGGACAGACGAGGATAAATGACCTTCAGAGGGTTTATTGTCGGTTTATATTGCCATATAGCTAACTTAATGTTGTGACAGTTTCTATATATTATATAAACTGTAAATAAATATCGATGTTATGGAATAAGAGGAACATTTGTATATTTGTCCGCCATGATTCAGTGATCTCTGTGCCTCTCTCTCTGTCACCTGCTGCACCACTGACTCCTAAACATCCTGCCTCTTTAAGTTTTTGGGATTGGGATCCTGCGAGCCCCTTGGGACACAACAGCATTGTAGGGGGCACATAATATATTTACTCAGGATCATTATTGCATGAAGAGCACAGGATGAAATTTCATTGTGTATAAAAATATGAGAGGCTGTTATTATTGAGCTTGATCATGCATGTAAATAGATTGCTGTCTGGTAAACAGCATGCCTCCAATGGTACCAGATAGTTAGAAATTACTTTCACGTTACATTATGTTATTACACTTCCATTTTAGTGTCATTTGTCTGAGTTACTATATAGCCACTTACATTCCTTCTTTTGTCTAGACTGCTGGTGTTGTGAGTTATATACATTTACCATCTGTAACATTTGCAATTTCCAAACATAATCTGATCTGTAAACAAAAACACTATATCACTGCTGCTCTGGAGTCTGAAACTCCAGCATTGGGTTACCATCTGTTGCTATGGAAACAACATAAACTATCATAGAACTTTTAGTTCCCGCTGCCTCCAGCTGAAGCTGCTTCTTCGTACTTTTAAAGACATTTCATTAAGCTTATTCTCAGTTCACACCATCTAAAGATGACTTATTAAACAGCTGTGTGACTGTATCAGCTCTTCTTTAGATTTAACTCCTGAATTTACACTAGGAGCAATACTTACAGACCCCGTGGTACTGCCTACTTTACTGCTACTCAGCTTCAGACAAGCCAGTGAGTTAGCAGTGCTCCTAACCAACTAACCAACCAGCTTTAGTGGCACAAAAGCAGTGCACACAAGCTCAAGAGGATCGCCAGTCAAGACCGAAGAAGAGGAAGTGTATTAGCCAGCCTTAAAGTCTATGGAGAGTTTGTGTTAGATACTTAAAACATTTGGCAATAATCAGACAAACAGTTTATTTGCCCTGTGTGTGTTACCTGAGGGGATGTTGCTTGTCAAAACAGCAGAGAGCCAAAGTACACAAGTGGCTGATATAGAAAGTTGAGCACATAAAAACTAAGGACTTGATATTTTTCCTCAAGAATTGGTGGACGAAACCTAACCTGAATGTTTGGGTTAATATTACACTTGCATTAGGTGGTCAGAGTGGGATGTTCATGCCGCTCTGTGTCTGCTGGATGTGGAAGCAAGCAACTGTTTTTACACAGGTTAACCCTAGCAAGTTCTTCATTGTCTTCTTTTACTTCTTCTCCTTCACTGCTTCTTCTCCAGTGGGTCCCAGTGATGCAGCTATTTCTTATAGCGACTGGTTTAATAGAATTGCTTTGCCAAACCCGTTTCTGAACGGCTAAACTGATCTATGCAGCGCTTAATGCACCTGCTTTGTTGTTTTTGATTGCAGTAACCTCTTGGGGGGTGTCTTTCATGTTCACAGACAGGTTTGTCCAGCCAGATTGTGTTTCTAAACTATTTGACGCAGACTGTCAGAGGATCATGTTACAGCAGTTTCAGCTTTTTGAGGCGCTAGGTTTTTGATATTGTTATGCCTGCTCCTTTGTGTCTTTCTTTATGTTATTATACTTTTGTTTTAGTGTGATCTGTCTGTTTTGCTATACACTCACTTACACTCTAAGTCTTACTGATTTGTTTGAGGTCATGAATGCTCAGGTGAGCACCATGTTAGTTATCATTTCTTCTTTTATCTTTTACTGTCTGTCAGTTAGGAAAAGGTTTATGCTTTACTCCTTTCACCCAATGCCCATTGTGCTGCTTTTTTTCTCAGTGCATGGTGCAATACCCCGCAGTCTGAACAGGAATAAGTGGGTACAGAGAATTGATGCTTGGATGGATGAATGGGTGGATGGATGGAGTGATGTAGATGAACTCTTCTACTGTATAAAATGAGCTGTGCTTAAAAAGGACTGGAAATAATGGTGGTGAACTGTTGGTATGTTATGGTAGTGTATAGATACATTAGAATATCTGGTATAGCTACCACAGTAGATAAATGAAAGTGTCTACCAGTAACCAGGAGAATCTTTTCATGAAAAGGACCTGAGCTTTTAGTTCTGTCTATTTAAGACCTCACAAGAGTCACTGAGACCTCATTTGCATCTGGAAGCCTCAGTTTCCATTTTTGATCTTCCTCTGCCAATAGGAAGTGACCTAATTTTTCAATTACATGAATTCCTTGGGTGTCATTATGATCATTATAGTTTCATATACAGAAGTCACCTCTCTATTACGCACTCAGTGCACACACTCTGTGAAAGGGCCGGGTGGCAGGTGGAGGGGTGGGTAATTGTGGCATCAGTTGATAACCAGTGGACATGACTGTATGTTTTCCTCTCCAGAAGTCAACAGCGCATAGCAGCGTTCCACTAATAGGGAGAGTGGCTCTGCATATACGCAATGTGTTGCTGTGCAGGAGAGAACCATTCTGCCACTGTCAGTGTGTGTGTGTGTGTGTGTGGATATGTCCTCATACTGTCTGTGTGCATGAGTTTGCACAGTTATTGTATGCATATGAATGGTTGCGTGTCTGCGTACATATTCGTTTGTGTGTTCGTTCATGCGTGCTCGCATATCCAGTGTGTACGCCACTTGTACGTGTGACAATAATACTAGGGTTTGCTGACAGGTAGAAGATGAGAAAGAGAGGTAGATTGAGAGAGAGAAGTAGAGAGATGGGAAGAAGAAGGGCAAGATGAAGTGTTGAGAGAGAGATACAACATAAAGAAAAAAGAGCAGTTGCCGAGGAGGGAGTGATAGAGAGAGTGAAAGACAGAGGAGTACTCTCCAGAGAGATGCACATGGGGACCAAAGACACATTCTGCCACCATAAGCATGTTTAAATTTTGAACAGGCACTTAAGAGGGACAGCACAGAAATGCATATTTCTCAGAGAGGTTCGGAGCAGGCACTTGTGGGTAAAGCAGTGATTTTTGTGCGTATGAGAGGGAAAGAGGTGTTTAAAAGAAGGGAGAGCGCAGAGAAGAGTTAGAGTGGAGGAAGGGAGGGAAAGGAGAGATGCAGGCTTTCTTAATGGAGATGTTTTTGCTTCACTAATTTTAGGGCCCATTTAACAGAGTGTGCTCCTCTCTCCTCTCCCACTGTCTCTGCCTCCCTCGCCCCCCCATCCTTCCATCTCACCCTCTCGTCTCTTTCCCTACATCTCCAGTTAATTTAATGAAGGGTTGCCCGATTGCTTTTAGCATTAATATTCCAATACCAAGTGAGGTAAATAATGAATGCAACCTCCCTCTATTCTCTCTCTCCCTCTCTGGATGATGTTGAGCCCCATCTGTCGTCTCTGCGGTGGCACAGAGCACTCCCCAAGGATGAGAGGGAAAAGTGGGATAAGAGGGCAGAGAGGGGGGGGGGGGGTGAGGGAAGGTGTGTCTAGAGGGATAACATGAGCATGTCTTCCGTTTAGTGTCAACACTGAGATTTTCTGGTTGTGGGTTTGTTTCTGTCTAAAAGGGAGATTTAATGTTACACCTTTTTACATTTAGTATCACAATAAATTATTACAATAAACACTGTGTGCTTTAAGGGTCTTAAACCACCGGCCCAGCTACCAGATTCCTGAGACAAGACATCCGGACCACATACTCTTTACATTTTCCCATTTTGATTTTATTTTAGAATAATCTTTACATTTTCTATCAAGACTGCAAAACTGGAATGTAAAAACTGGATCTTTATTTCAAACCACACCTTTTTAGTGTGTAACTTGTCAACATAAACACTCTGAGCACCTGACCCCAAAAATGTCTCTTTCTAAACCTTAAAGAAAAGGAATACATCACTTTATTAACACTGCACCAACATGCAGAGCAGTACAACACATGTAAGGGAATGAAGAGGGAATTACACTTGTTCTTTCCTTTTTTTTCCCCCCGCTGAGTGTTTAAGTGGCCTCCCTGATGGTGTATGGTGAGCAGTCTGTGTTGATTTGCCCCAAACAGCCAATGTTCCAACTGTACAGACATTAGCTGTAAGCTAGGCAGTCTCTCCTTTTCCCTCTCATCGCTGTACATTTATGAAACAGATTCATAATGCCTCGGGACAAGTGTGAATTTTTGCTCAAATTGAGAACATTTTCAACTCTAGTGGATGCGCCTTCGCCACAGTTCATGCCAGTCGGGCAAATTCACATCTGTTCGCGCCCACTCATGTCGTTCCTTTGACTTTGTATGCATTATTGCCGAATCTAAAATTCGACTTGTGTTCTGTCTGAACACACTTTAAGAAAGAACAACCTGGCCAGTGGCCCCCAGGTAAAGTTTTTTTTGTCAAAAGGTAAAAACTGATTGTGGGTTTGTTTTGGTCTGAACGGGAGCTCTGCACCTTTTTAAATTTAGTATCACAATCGATTATAACACTGTGAGCTTTCAGGGTCTAAATCTAAGCTAGGAAGGTTTTTAGTGGTGAGCAAGGGTGAAAGAAGAAGAGATTGTTGGAAAGGGAAGTTGGAGAGCTGGTGTCTGGTTTAGACTGCAGGCCTCTTGCAAACTAGTAATGAGTGGAGCTAATTAATTTAGACTCTGCCAACAGATGGCTAAAGCCACATGGCAGCCGCTAAGGGAGGTACTCCTCTTTCCTCTCCCACTCTCTTTCTCTTTTCCTTTAACTGTCTCTGTCCATCTCTCCAGCAGCACTCACTGTTCGCCCCTTTGCGTGCGCGTTTCTTCGAAGTTGTCACCGGCAGCCAGAGTATTTGATCGATCTTCAGCGGGCAAAGGCCTCTGGGGTAGACATGGGAGCTCTCAGGCTATTAAACAATTACACACTCTCAAGGTGGTCACCTCAACCTTCAACACACACACACACACACACACACACACACACAGAGACAGTGTGTGTGTGTGTTTTCCAGGTATGTGTTTGTTCCTGCAGGTGTAGCAGACTGGATGGAAGGATGAGAAAAGGCACACGGTGGAAAAGGGTTTTGGTATTAAGGGCTACATTTGTCTGCAGCTTTGCTCGCTCGTGTAAACACCACTCTAACATCATATGGTGACCCTGCTCGCCCTCACACACATACACACACACACACACACACACACACTCACACACCACCACACACATACGCAGCCACTAACCACTTAAATCTCCTTCTCTTACAATACCACTGCACACACAAACACAGAAGCCACACAACAACCACTCTGGTGTTTCTGCAACCAAAGCCATTTCTGAGGAGTTTCCCTGAGTACTTGAGCGGGAAAACACATTAAAGTTTAACTGGAGGAGGAGAGAAAGGAAGAAGGAATGAAAGAAAGGGGACATCAGAGTACTGTCGCACACGCTACCCCCCCCCCCCCCCCCCAATACTCTCAATCTGAATTCTGTGCTTTTTGTTTCTTTCCTTCCTGGCTAAATGGAAAAGTTAAAGGATGCAAGAGGCAGGCTGTGAGGCTGACGAGGGGAGGAAAGGAGACATTTAATAAGTAGGGGAGATGATCAGGCATTGGAAAGATTATTGATGTTCAGTAATAAGTCCATCACACTACTTCTATTGCAAATTTCACACAACTGAGTAGGGTGACTGACAACAACTGTATCAATATGTTTTGTCACTGAAAAAGAATCAACAGCCCACTGTACAACACTGAATCAATGTAAGTAGTAAATATTACATGGCTTTATTCCACCTATCTTTCCCCCTCTGTAGTGGATTTCCCCCTTTCCTGCCAAATAGCGAATGTCAAAGGGTGCAGAAACAAAAACAGATAAAGATGGAGAGAGGGAATAGAAAGAGAAAAATGGGGAGAGAGTAGGGGACAGATGGGGGAGCTGGCAAGCACGTGGCACACTTTGCATGGGAGTGTGTATGTGTGTGACACACAATAGTGGTAATTATCTTAGCCATTGAGTGCACAGAGGGCTTGGCAGTATAGGGTATGATGAGGGGATGGAGGGGGGTGGAGGGGGGTGGGGGTGGGGACAGGCAGTCAAACAGTAATATAATCATAGTCCTTTGTGTGAGTGAGAGCAGAGGCCAGCTCAGTGTCAGCTGTTATTGAGTGCTTATCCCCTAACGGCCTCCCCTACACACACACACACACACACACACACACACAATGTATAGTCATGTCCATAAAATTGCACTATTCATACAGTCATGCTCAGCCACTTTCACACGTCAGTTCCCCGCAAATCCATCAGTCACAGCCGAACAATGTGCATTATTTAAACCAAACATTATGCCTAATCTGACATGCAGTGAAGGGTTCCTAGTGGTAGCAACAGGTGACAATTTGATCTGCTAATACAAAGCCAAATCACTATAGAAATTGTGTTAATGTTAGAGTTGTCTTAACTACAAGCAACACAAACTTTGTTAATTCATCATCTGTTCTTCTGTTGCCTACTGCACATGCAATCTGAAACGCCTACTGTTTCTGTGTGAGCCAACATCGATGAAAGTGCTTGTGTATGTATGTTAACTTGTATTCATTACATTTTGGGGACATGTGTCACACAGTTACATTATGGGGACTTACCTCCCATTTGTGGACACAAAGCTGGTCCCCACAAAGTAGTGGCTTTTAGTTAAGGTCAGGATTGTATTTAGGCATGTAATGGTTCTGTTTAAGGTCAGCCTAAGGCCCCTGGTAATCAATACGTCTATGCAATGTCCTCCTAAGTGACGAAAATAAGTTTGTGATTATGGGTGTCCCTATTTACAGTATATGTGTACAAGCTCTATAGTAGGTTTTAGTAGGTTAGTTGTAGATCAATTAGTTGATTGAAAGAAAACTAAATATTAACCAGTATTAATTAATCAGTTTTGATAAGCAGTTAAATGTTTACACCATGCATCAAGAAAAAAAATGCTAACGAACTTGAGCCACATTTTATGCCTTGTGTTAATTGAATTTGACCACTGAAGTGTTTTTGCATCCATGTTTATTTGCCCCACACAGCCAATTTACCGACTGTTCAGACATTAGCGGTAGCTAGCTAGCACTCGTCATGTGTGTGGATTGTGGCTGCGATCGTGTTAATGTGACAGTTCACTCTCAGAACACCTCAGCAACACCTTTCGTTCTATGATTTCCCCCACTTTCTCTCCTATTTCCCCTTTTCCCGGTATATTTATGAAGTGGGGTCAAAGGCCTCGGGATAAGCGCAATTGTTAAGCACAAATAGGAATATTTTCAATTCACACGAATATGCTTTTAGCTCTTAATTTGCACTTCATGCCAAGTGTGGCTGTTGTCTGTACACTTGCCTTTGTATGCAATCAAGCCTCCTCTAAAATTCACTTTGTGTTCAGTCTCAACACACTTTCAGGACAACTTGTGATGGAGCACTCATCTTCACAAGATATGAGACTGAATAGATTAAACGTCAAATCAAATAATAGAAAAATATAATAGAGAGATTAGCCCATGGAAAAAAAAACCTTCTGGATCCATTTCTATTTTTATGACCGAGGGGAATAGTACATGACAGGAGTCAAGGGATGGACTTGAGCCTGGAACATTAAAGTTAGTGTAGTGAGGGGTTAAGCACACAGGGCAGTATGGAAGCCTGTTTAGGACTCATAAATAATTCTCTGGCCCGGTCTTGATCCTTCAGCCCTGAGGAAATCCCACAGCTGACCAGAGAAAATACACAGGACACATCTTAGACTCGACCTTCTACTGTATACCCACACACAAAACGCACTCAAGCCTCCTAAGACATCTCTCTTTCAACATGGCCTCTTTCTGTCTTTTGACCCTCACTTACTCTCTTTCTCTCTCCCTCTCTCTCTCTCTCTCTCTCTCTCTCTCTCAGCTCTGCAGGGATCGGCTTCGCTTCTACACACCCTCGAAGATAAATAAATGTTTCGCTTTGTCTCCTCATCAATAATGCAGACTTACTTTAAGTGCTGCTGTGGGGGGCTTACATTCTTTGTCTTTTCCCTCTGTTGTCCCCTCTCTCAATTCTTTCCTCACCTCTATCCCTCCATCTGATAGAGGAGAAGAGGCGCAGAGGGGAAACATAGAAAAGCACTCAGAATCTCCTCCAGTGTTTCAGAGCCTACCTGTGGCTTGTGAGAGAGTAGCATGGGTTTACCTGAGCAACAGGAGAGAGCAAAGACGAAGTCGAAAAGATAAAGAAAAAAAGATTCAGCTTTTGGAAGAACTTTTGATAATTATTACAAATTACACAAAATAAAAAAACTTGCATACAGTATGTTGACTGATACGATTAGCTAAGCAGTGTCAGGTCTGCTCAAATACAAGAAAATAAGCCTTATTCAATGCTTAGGGTTTAAAGCTTTTGGAAACTCATAGTTTTTTTACTGTCGACTTTAAGAATATCCTCATCTTCTTTTCTAAAGATGCAACATGCAACTCTAGCTCTCATGCCTTCTCATGCTGCTCACTGCAAAAGATAATAGTTTATAGACTCAAAACCCTAGAGCCTATGCCTGTCTATACATGGAGCACGCAGCAGTTGGCCTTAAAGATCTTACCTTGAGACATTGATGGACTGTTCTTCATGTCCAGCATGCACCAAAATATATTAATGAATAATATTATAATATGAACTACCTCACAACACCTTCTCCCTTCTTTCATTTACGTAACTTCTTATCTCTTCATTTATACTACATATTCCCATAGCATTTTCTCTGACTGCTCTGTGATCACAGGTGTATTGTAGAAGCTGCTTTTCATCGTACTGAGGCACGTATTGAAGCTTACTCAATTGTTGTACTCACTGTTAGTCATTCTGTATAAAAGCATCAGCTACATGTCTAAAGAGTGATTGCACTGTATTAAATGTTCATACAAGAAGAAGATTAGACTGTTGGACTGAAGGCAGGAGTCAAAAGAAAAGAAGGAGCAGATAAAGTGAAGGCTTTTGCAGCATAAAGGAATCACCTTGATACTGCAGTGATACTGCAATGACACATTGTGTATAATGTGCCTCATTGAACGGATGTGTGTATATACCCTTGTGTGCCTGTGCAAATGTATTATGTGCTTGTGTGTTCATGTGTGTGAGTCTACCGCTCTCTCAGAGTGAGCGAGAGCACAGTTGTGTCTTTTGGAATAGAAAAGCTTGTCGCTTGAACATTACCCTGTACAGTACACGTTTAGTGAGGTATCCTTTTTTTGTAAGCCTAAATTGTGATAATTATTATAGAATATTGAGCAAATCAGAACACCTTATTTTTAGGGCTATTTTGACCTTTATTACAGTTCAGAATGCCCAATTCATACTTCAGTCCATATGCTGCTAAGTCCTACTCTTGATATAAGAGACGGTACAGTGTAGATTGACCAACTGGAATGAGTTGCTTGTGATGCGACAAGGATAGGATTCCTCAACAGCTTCCCACCTGTAAACACTGCAAATTGCATTCAGCAGAGCCAAGCAAGAAACACTTCGGCTGGGAATTGAACCCTGATGTGATCTTTTCCCCTGTGCTGCCCAGGCCACCTCAGTCAATGTGCTACGTTAACTGACTTCAAGCTCAATTGGTACAAATGTATACTATAAAGTACTTTGTGCCTTTATGGTGGATCAAAAGGTACGCATCTGCTCTCATCAAGGCCCATTATATGCCTGTTATGGCACATCCATGACAAAATGGAAACAGTAATCAGAACCCAAACCTACATAGCAGGGGGTAATATCAGTAATGGTGTATGTCATTTTATGGTGTTAAACATTTTATGGAAAGTCAATTTTAATTTGGCATAGATCACAATAACCAGATGGGAATGTATATTTTTGACAACACGATCCAGTAAGTAGAATAGTTGATAAGTCAAGGTACATCGTAACATAATTAAGAAATAAAGAACCAAAAGAATTGTTAATGAGTCAGCTGGTGGTGAGTGAACGAAACGAACATTGAAGTTACATAAAAGAACCCGTCTTCCCATCACCACCATTGTCAATGTTATTCGTAACACCTGTACTTTTCCAACTATGAAAAGCCAAAGTGTCTGCTGGGTAAAAGGCCTATTGTCACACAGCAGCCCTATTCACTGATTTACCACAACGGCTTCATACAACCACAGATATCAAAGGGATACCTACCCTGGTATACTCAATAAACATGTATGAAAGTCTCTACCAGTTGACAAATCTCTATAATCTCATTGTATGTATTGTCATATTGGCCAAAACTACTTCTTCTGTCTTTCTATTTTTGTGTATGTACTGTAGGTGCATCCATTTTACTGCATGTCCTCCCAGAATACTGCAGGACAATACTGTACATAGATATGTGTGTGAGTGTGTGTCTGGTAAATGTAACCTGACAGTATAAAATGCCTAGAAGAGTGTGTCAGCATTTGGTGAAGCAAGCGACGGTATCTGTGTGTCATTGTGGTCCACGGTTTTCTGGGTAAGGAGCTGCTGTGGATCTGATGTGATGTGCAGTGTATGCTGTGTGTCACAGCAAAACAGCTGTTCCTGCATAGAGCCGTTGGGCACCTGTGTGTGTGTGTATTTGTGTGTGTATTTGTGTTGTTGTATATGTGTATGGGGCAGACTGCCGTGTATCACTGTCACTCACAGACACAGAGAAAGACACTGATGTTGTTTCACTCTGACACTTATCTGACTCCACTGTCCTTAACTCTTACCCTGCTCCAGGCAGATATATGTGTTCCTGTGTGTCGTACAGTCACATCACATCAAACCATGGCACCTAAACTCTGGCCTAAAGCCCATTCCTCTCCTCCACAATCATTTTTCAGCTCCCTCACTCCATTCCTCCCCTTTCTTGTCGTTCTCTCCTTTCCCTAACCCTTCAGCAGTCTGGATCTTTAAACTGGATTTACGAGTGGACACAAGTGGCTTTATTCCTGTTTGTTGTGTGCCCAGTCACATTTTATGCGTGCGTGTAAAGGTTTGTTTGTTGATAGCATTTTATAGAATCTGAAACCAGTATTGAATTCACTGGTCAACTTTCTATCCTATATCCTAAAAATTGACAATGAAGTAAAACTCAAGCTTTTTTGCTATTTGCTATCTAGACAAATTGTTCTTCTATAATTAGAGAGAAAGGTTTCCTGAGTAGATTCTGATATTAACAAACGGATTTGGATCCAAAATGGAAGCAGCTTTTGGAAACAAACTCCAGTGCGTGTACAGTATATATTTTTGGTCCACACAGTGGCTGTGTTCAAGCACACACTTGATGTTAGCCTAGATTTGACGGCTGCCATATTGATGCCACATTATTGCCATGTTTCTGGCCTTGCAGCAGCACTGTAACCCTCAGCAGAGGATTTTAGGTCACAGTCTCATGTTTACCCATGAATGTGTTGTTTTTATGGTACCACTAATGTCATGAAAGTGGAGTCAAAGGAACCCTGATCTATTATGAAAGAGACGATTATAAGTAATCATGACTTTGGGCTAAACAGTCGTCTGCCCTCCAAGTCAACCTCCCGGCCGTTATTATGACCAGAGTCACACGGAGGGTTTGATGTTTACCTGGAGTGAGCAGGGCTGTACAGAAATATTCTTTATTTTCTGCTCTAGTTCTGTTACAAAAATACTGTCTCTGATGTTGTTACGCTCTGAATTCATGGGGTTAGGCCATGGCACACACACACACACACACACACACACACACACACACACACACACACACACACACACAGTCAGCAGTCATGTTCTGCCAGCACTCCTTGTAATCCCTCAGACAAATTACAACGTCTCCTCCTCCTCCTCCTCCTCCTTTCTCCTCCTCCACCTCCCTCACTCTCTCCTTCCAGCTGCAATTGGATTTGGATAAAGATGGCTTTTCCTTTTCTTCTCTATTCTTCCCTGCTTTGGCTAAAGAGGGATTTGCCCGGGGAGATTACACACAAACACACTCGCACAGACACACATACATGCACGCTCACGGACTGCAGCGCGGAGACATTGCATTTGAGGAAAAACATTTTCACTAACAAACCCCCCACCCCCTCCCCCTTGCCTGCACTATAGTGACAAGCTCCATTGCCAGAGGTCAACAACCTCTCTTGCCTTCGCTGTCTTTCATTGCTTTACTTCTTCTTCTCTCCCACACACTCAGTCTCTACGACTAGTTAACTCTTTTGCGCTACTTTCGGTCCTCTTTTCACTTCCTCCTTCATTCACTCTTCCTTTGCTCCTCCTTCCTCTTATTATTGTCCACAGTGCTCCTGTTCAGGTCAGAGGAGTTGGCCTTAACACAGTGTGATGTTAATTCCAAGCCACCCCGCAGAGCACTGTTTTCTCAGAGAGCAGGGGCTGACCTCCTGCCACTCCACTGCAAGCTGTTAAACTCGTGTAGTGGACAGTGTGTGTTTGTGCTCCATCTGTGTGTATGTGTGTGTTAAGTTGTCATGAAGCAATATGAAGAGGGAGACTCCATCACAATGACAGTAATGGATAACTCAGCCATTTTGCATAGTACAGTGTAGTAGCCTATGCATAGTATTAGGCTATTACAACACACTGAAAAAGGGAATGCACCCCCAGGGACTAATTTGTGTTGGGGTAGAGGGGGTTGGTGGTGGTGTGACTGAATAATTGAACGGTGGAGGCAGCAGATGGTCTTTAACCCTGAACCCCAGACAAGACAACAATCAATATTTAAGCAGAGAAGGAATGATACACTACACATGCATTCACACACACGGACACATGTGTACTGTATATAAACTCAGTTACATGTTCTTATGAGAGACAGTACATGGCTTGTCAGTGTATATGATATATGGAGTGTGTTTTTCTGCACACTGAGGGAATTTGCACACTGTGTGCAGTGCGGTAGCAGGAGTTTAGAGTAAAGACTTTGTATGTTTGTGTGTATAAGTAATTTTTTGTTACTTTGGACTGTCAGAGTTGTTTTTGCATGCTTGTTGCCAGCATGCAAAAACTGTTTCTATGCAAATATGTCATGGTAATATATGCTCGTGTATGTGCAAAGAAGGGGACGCACATCATGTGTTTTGAATTGTACAGACATTCTTCCTTTTCTCCCCCCTCTCTCTCCCTCTCTCTCTCTCTCTCGTCCTCCCTGGGCCACCAGTAGTGGTAATGGGGAGGGACCTGTCAGCTCACTTAATGCAGCTAATGTTTGCCTGCGCCTGGGGACACGAGCACAGAGACACACACAGTCCTGACACACACAGCGCTCCGCTCTCTCCCTCTGTCACCACTCTGTCACATTCCCTCTCTTCTCCCCCCCCCCCCCCCACCGCTCTCCCACTCTCCTTCCCTCCCTGCATCCCTCATTCTCTCCCAGCTTCTTCTCCCACACTGCACTGCACCCAGTCTCTAAATATGTTTTGTTTTTCCTCACAGCTTGAAGCTCTTTAGGCCATGGCTATTATAATCCCCTTCACCTCCCATATTACTTATGTGCTCTTGTTATTCCGAATGACAACTCTGTTTCAACAGCAGTGAAGTGGTCTTTTTCAAATGAAATAGTCTCATTTTGCATTAAAGACTGGCTTTATTCTGTATTTTTCTTGTTGTCAACAGATCCCATGAAAAGACAAAAAACAAACAATGCATTAGTCCATTTCTCAATACTTTCTGACTTCTCTGCCCTGTGTGTAGCACTTAGCCACAAGTCCATTCATTCCTACAAAAGATGCTACTAAATCACGTCACAAATATATAGTTTCGTTTTGGTAAATATAAAAAAATAAATTAAAAAGCAGGACACTGTAGTTTTTGGCACACGTTACTCAAACAGGAGAATGTGCATTTATTGGGGAGAATTTCAGCTGCGGGGATTAACTCTAAATAAACTACAATGGCCATATTCATCATAATGAAGGAGCGTGTCAGCCAGTGCAATGGTGTGACTCATTTATGTGTTTTTAATAGTTTGCAGATGGAGGTCTATAGCACAGAGGAATAAGCTATATCAGGCTTTGGTTACACAGACAATACAATACAGATAAAGTCATTGTTGGTTTCTGTCTTTTCATGAGAGTTGTTGACATTAAGAAAATATGTTGTATCACTGGTCTTATAGAGTTAAGGTAGGGTAAATCCTGATCCTCTCCTCCCTTTTCATTGCTGGAGTCAAACCAGAAGAAATATAAAAAAAATCATCTTGAATGCAACACTTTGCATTATTCTTGTAAATGCGGCTATAGGCATGCCCCTGTAACCAAACATAAACAAATACAAGCCAGTGAAGAGCACAGGAAACAGCTACAAGGACAGGCAGGGAAGCTTAATAAAAACAAATGGCTTATAAAAACAAAAAATATTTCTGCTTTCTTTCTCTGTTTTCCCTCCTTCCTCGCTGCTGCCTCCCTCCATCTATTCCTCCCCTATGCTCTGTTGCTCTGATGAATATCACCCAAGCAAATCAGAGATGCAGAGGAATCTCTCTCATTTCTCACCCCTCTTTCCCCTTATCTCTCCCTTTCTCTCCACCCCCCTCATTTTCTCTCTCTCTCTCTCTTTTTTTCTCTCTCTCTCTCTCCCTGATTTCCTTATCTACCTTCCCTTACTCCCCCTTGCGTATGTGGATCTCATTCTCTCTCATTATGATGATTTGAGGTTCAGCTTCAGCTGCTGGCCCATTAAAACCAAGCAGCAGCAAGCCTTTCCTTTCCTTGCACTGCAGGCAGACAGCTCGGCAGCCTCATATGATGGCTTCTACTCTGCATACTGCATTATAAACTGAAATGCAAAAAATGGCCCATGTCTGTGCTGTTCTTTTATCCAAATATAATATGTTGGAATTCTGTCATGCATCAGAGATGGTGGCACACACACAGACATGCTGAATGACCTTGGCAAATGCCACCTCTGCCATGTCTCAGTGCCAGCCCTTGATGAGACCTCCCACTCTTTAGGGAGGGATGTTGAGGACTGTACAGGGATTGGACAGTTGACAGAGGGGGTGGAGGAGGAGGGCAATCTGTTGTAAAATCTAGATGTGGGTAAGAGGTGGGGGCACGGGCAGGGGCCAGGAGATTGCCAAGGCTCTTTCACGCTATCCTGCTCTGTTCTACATGGCTGGATCCATATGTATCTGTACCCAGAGAGTTCATCCACTGGTGCGCTTGGTCTATCATTAACAGGAGACATCCGCAGCCATCCCAGCACTATGATGAGGAAACCACGAATACGAGCACACAATACAAATCACTCAACACACAGAATACAATTATAATGTGATTTAAGAAAAGAGCCAATATCAATACCATATCTTCAGTGTGTTTGTGCGATTATGCTCTTTCTTGCATTGTGAAGAAGTTCAGGAACATGGCAAACTACATGATGCATGTAGTTGAGTAGGTGAATTTAATGTTGAGTAGGTGAATTTAATGACAAGAAAGCTCCTCTTAAAGTGGTCTCCAGTGAGATTAGTAGGTCTGTTGGTAGGTGTGAGGTGGGGTAAAAAATGACATGGTGAGCTTGAGGTTGAGGTATGTGAGTATAGGACAGGATGGAGTGGCCAAACTGATCCTCTGCTCTTCTACTTAAGTCAGGGAAGACACCACAAGTGAGGAAAATGCAGTCGTTTTTTTTGTCCCAGTAGGTCATATAATATTATGGACATTTTGTTGTAAATGGTAGACACTGGCTGCTTTTGGGTTGTTGTGGTACTGTGTCTGTTAAGCTGGTTGAGAGGACTCTTCAGTTTTGAGCATTGCAGGGTTTTGCAATGACAACAGTATATAATAATGGTAATTACACTTTTCTATATTCAAATCTGCAATGGCCTAATTTTACCCTGCAAGCATATGACTCTGTTTGGATATTTGTCCCTTTTGCTAAATTGTCTTATTTAAATATGGACCAAACACTTGGTTGCCATAAAGAGCACTTTGATTTCTGATATACACATTCACATCAAAATCATCTTCAGAGATCAATTAATTTAATATATCCTGCATGTTCTTTCATTCTGTTCATTGGATGCACGGGTAAAAGTTCCTGTTTTTCAGATTCTTAGACATAAAGAAATCAAAATGATTCAGCAGAGTCCATCCAGAACTTAATCCAAGACCTATGTTGTTATATGTTCTCAACGTTGCTCACATTGTTTCTTTTAACATGGATTTTTCACAGCTCCTTTATTTGATCAAATTTTGTCTTGCTTACAGGCAAGCAGTCGTATAACAAATACTACCTCAGTTTACAGTATACCGTAAGCAGCCATTTGATTCGCATGACCTTTGAGTAAATCAAAAAAAGGCAATTGTCTGTAAAAAGGTAAAGTTAGCAGATAGGTTTAACTTCTATCAGTCATGACAAAGATGAGAGAGCTACAGTACATTGATTGTGACAAATGAGTAACCTCCCAACCCCACCGTCCTGAGCAGTTCTAGGTTCTTTTGCAGACAGCAGAGGGCTTAGTGTGATCGGGTGCTTCCAAATATGCTAGCTCTTTCTGTGCTACAGCAGATTTCTCTTGACTCTGTGGTACATTGCTCGTATATTATACACACCTCCATAAGTGTCCTATCTAACAGTGACAGTAACCTACCTTCTTTAATCCCTTAAAGGGGAACTCTTTAACTGATTTTACACATAAAAGTCTATTTACAGGTCTTGGGGAGTACTACTGCATATGAGAAAAAAGTTTTATAAAGCCTTTTGAGGCGCGAGTGGGAGCTGCGCCAAGTCTGACAAATGGCCTCAAGAGTCACTTGAGTCCACGTCGGTTGGGGCTGAAGACTACAACTTTAAAAAGTGGGAAAAGAAAATCTGGGGGTGTGGAGTTAGAAAGAAGTGAGGTTACCAGACCTCAGCAGCCAGCTCCACATCTCTGCTTGAGGCCAGCGTCTTGAGGCTACATTAGCCGCAACTAGCATAACACACTCGAACTGTCAGTGGTTGAATTACTTATATATGGATAATGTATGCGCCAGGTAAGGAATTAAAAAAACATTGATATTGATCCTCTTTTTTTCTTTAAACTCTCCACCGTGAGTCCGACAGTGTTAGAGGGGTATAATGCTAAATCAGCGTAATACTCTAGTCTAGTTTTTCACACTAGATTCACCGCCACACTTCTTTATTATCTTTATTATGACTTGCTATAGTGTAAAGACCAGTGCTAAATACTGTGCTGCAGCTATCTGTAATGGTAAATGGAAATATAAGACAGTTAATAAATTTAACCGTATCAAAGCCCACCAAAGTGGAAGAAACATGGTGTTTATTGAACCGTTTGGACTGTTGTACTGCTGTCCTGTTAAGCATGCTTATCTCCAAGAATCACACATCACCATGCCATGGGACGCTGGATCAGCTGACAAGACCACAAAGCACGCCTCACTAGCCACTCTGTGTGTGTGTGTGTGTGTGTGTGTGTGTGTGTGTGTGTGTGTGTGTGTGTGTGTGTGTGTGTGTGTGTGCAGGCGTGTGCCTGCACATACGTGTATTTGCAGTGGGGACTTTGTGCTTGGCTGCTTGTGTAACTCTACATATGCTGAGTGCGGTATGTTTGTGCGACAAGGAGACAAAAGAATTCCCAGACAAGAGATTGTGGGATGGGAAGAGAGAGAGAGAGAGAGAGAGAGAGAGAGAGAGAGAGAGAGAGAGAAAATCTGGATACATGAAAGCATGAAATGGCCCCTTAGTTGGACTCCCCATACTCTCCTCCAGCATCAGTGTCCTCATCATCATCATCATCCTCCCTGGGATCTTTCACCTTTTTCTTCCAGTCCTCAATCTGTCTTTCCTCCCTCTCTCCCTCAAAGTTCCTCTTTGCTTTCCTCCCTGTTCTCTCTCTCCTCTCGGTCTCTTCTTTATGTCCCCTCCCCCTTGCTCTGGCAGTGACATTGGGCTAAAGTGGGACAGAGTGTAGGGGGGCAGTGAGGCAGAAGAGACAGAGAGACAGCCAGGCAGGGAGGCAGGGGGAGCTGCTGCTCTGCTGTGTTGCCCCCCCCCTTCTTCAAGCACGTACCTCGGGCACTCCTGGCCCCTCAGGCCTCCCCGCAACGTCTGGGGGACCCGCTTTTAGCATGTCACCACTACTCCACTCCAATCTGCAACATCTGTCTCTGCAGCTCTTTTGCTTCCCATCATCCCTCATTTTTTTGACTCCTCCTCTTCATCCTCTTTTGGGTCTCTGTCGCCAAGATGCCCAGCAACAGCGGTGAGGGTACATCATCACAGGAATGCGTAGGAGAATCGCAGGCCCCCCCCGCCTTTCCCTCGCTCCTCACATCCGCCTGCCATGCAAGGTGCACTCAGCCGCACACAGGCCGTGCTCGCCGATGACCTCCTGCTCCCTGAGATTCAGTATGTGTCACTGTGGTGCTGCTTACATGCTGTGGCACTGTAGTACTCCCACTGAGGACAACATAGCTTTACAAAGGGCAAGGCTTTATTGATTTGTGTGAGAGTTTATCACATGTGTGCCGGCACTCTCCCTGTCCCTTTCTTCCTCATGCTTGTGCGCAAAAGCAGCAGGGTTGTATGTGTGCAGATACCTGCGTTTACACAGCATCATTAACTTGGCCGCTAAACAGAAAGTCAACGTGCTGCTTTCAGAGTCTTTTCCTGTTTGCTGTGTCGTCCTCTTCATAATGGATGACAATCACACAAAACCGACCTGTGTGTGAAATTAGACCACTGTTCTTGTGTTTTCCACAGCAGAAATAAGGTCACGCTTTAGTAGAGTTCACCGTGTGTGTGTGTGTGTGCGTGTGTTTATAATGCATTAGATATGTCCCGTTAGCCTTCTCATGACTGGCGAGCATGTCTCTATCTATTATCTATGAGACTAAATAATTAAAGACAAAAGCGACACAATGCACTGCATGTTGACAAGTCTGGAGTATGTGTTTGTATATGTGTCATTGTCAGTGACCAAATGGAATCGCAGATAAATGTTAGTTGGAGCCATATTTTTTGTTTGTGTGTGCAATCAAAACATAATTTTAACAGGAAAGAAAAACATGCAAACAATCTGAGGACAACAGGATGTTTTTGTGTCACCATTACTGCCCTTATTTTAGCATCTTTTCCTTTCTATCCCACTTTTCTAACCATTTTCTCTTCATCCAGACATCCATCCCTGCCTCCATCTTGCTGCTTGAATATTTATGGCCATTCCAATTAGTGGCCTTTAACCATTACAGAGGGAAAGACAGAGATGAAGACATGGGGAGTGGGCTGATGATAAAAACAGACAGATTATCAGATTTCTTCTTCTTTCTATTTCTTTTGGTTTGGATGAGTGCATTTTCCCATTTCCTTTATTTGTTTTTCTTCTTCCTCTCTCTCTCTCTCTCTCTCTCTCTCTCTCTCTCTCTCTCACTCTCTCTCTCTCTCTCTCTCTCTCTAGTCTCAAGCATGAGTTGTTCAGAGAGGGTGAGGGGTGTGTGGGTGTAAGGGGTGTCACCTTCTAACAACCGATATAGAAAGAGAAATAGAGACAGC
This sequence comes from Enoplosus armatus, assembly GCF_043641665.1. Classification (NCBI taxonomy): domain Eukaryota; kingdom Metazoa; phylum Chordata; class Actinopteri; order Centrarchiformes; family Enoplosidae; genus Enoplosus; species Enoplosus armatus. The sequence goes on along the minus strand of NC_092184.1, from coordinate 14,349,773 downwards.
AGCAGGAGGAGAGACGGAGGTAGAGAACAGAGAAACCAAGGAAACAGATAGATATCGAGATAAGGAAAGACAAAGAAAACAGGAGACGTGGTGGTGGTCTTGGGGAGGGCGGCAGCTGGCATTTGACGGTGAAGCATGCCTTTTTAATGAGTGCATTAGTCCTCTGCATACCTATCGTCAGATCACTGCATCACACCGAACGTGGTAAACAGACGGAACAAGGGAGCAGAGGAAGGATGAGAAGGTCAAGGGTTGGTGCTGAAAAACCGAAACGCTTGTCGAGAGATAAGAAGAGGCCGAGTGTGTATCTTGTGTTTCCTCTTCAGTTATTCTGCCTCTGGTAACCGCGTGTGCTCATAAAGAGAGCCTGTGAAATTCACACAACTCTCCTTTATTAACCTTCTCCTGTTATTTTGACATAACCTCTTCCGAGTCCTTACACAAGCTTTTGTCTCTGGTTGAGTCAAAGAAAGTGGCAGTAATATGCTGTCCTTGTGGCTCTTTCTATGTCTGGCTTGTTCTCAGTAGCACTTAACTATTATAGACTACTTTGAATGTGAATAGAGAGGAGAGAGGAGCAAGCGTCATTCATTTCATACTAGAGAGAGAGAGAGAGAGAGAGAGAGAGAGAGAGAGACTCAGATAGGGAGAGAGTCTATTGTCGCTCGGTGTAGATTTCCCTTTGTCAAACACATGTCAATTCTTCAGACCCAACAGAGGAGAGGAGAATAGGAAAATTATGGCAGCAGAGAAAAGGATGAGGGGAGAGAGGGCGTGTTGGAAGGCGGGAGAGGAACAGAGGAGGAGGGGAGTGGTATTGATTTGACACTCGGGGAATCACACCACAGCTCTGTTCATTTTCATTCATCTGCCCTTGTAATGGGGGTGTTAATATGGCAGGTAGGGGGAGAGGGCAGGAGGGAGATTTAGGAGGATGAGAAAATTTTATTAGAATCCAATCGTTATTATCCTTCACCCCTGCCCACCTTTCAGCCCCTACACACGCAGACATGCATGTCTGCACTGGTGCACATATAGACACACACACAAACGCAGACGTACACACTCCTGCCTCTAGGTGCGAGTGAAGGTGGGGTGAGGGTGTTAATTACATGTTGGGTCTGAATGGACTCACAGTTGTACAAGCCATGTTTTATATAGTGTGTGTGTGTGTGTGTGTGTTTGTGCATGCGTATGTATGACGTGAGGAGGGCGCTTAGATACAGTATGAGCAGCTCAAATGAAATAGCTTTTAGTAGGCCTTCCCAGTGCTTTGAAATCAGCTATAATGGGCCCTTGGTAATTATCAAATAAATTAGCCAGGGGAAGGAGTGGAGGAGGAGGAGGAATCAGGACCGACTCCTTTCGTTCTTTTTCACTCACAAACGCCTTCTTTACCTGCTCACTGTTTGAAAGAACAAATGCTGTACATTATTTTTTAGGCAATTTTTGCACACAAGCATGAAAGCATGCCGTTGTTATGCAAATCAGCGTTGTTTTTATTATAGTGCACTGCTTGTTTTATGATGTACCTTTCTGTAAAATGGTGCTCATCAGCTGAGGCAGAGTTGATGAATTTAGGACTAACAAGCCTGTAAGACAACAGTTAAAACAAACCACTGATTTTCAGTCCACATGTCCTCAGGCTTATACAAGCTATTCTTTT